>NC_141853.1:23360099-23660099 GCF_024713525.1 Acromyrmex echinatior
TGCGTTCTGAGAACGAGCATCTTTTGCATACGTGCAGAAAAGCGGTGACAAGAGGCCGACGTCTCCTTAAGCCAATTCACTCGACGGCACGTTGCGAAGCGTCTGGATCGAGCGCGGAGCGATGCAGACGCTATGATACGCAACGGAGTAAGATCAACGAACGAAAGAGAACAGACAGCCAGGAAAGAGAAAGGGGAAGAGAAAGGAAGAGAGAGGAGTGGAGTGTGCGCGACAAAAGGTAGATAAAGGTAGACGGATAGAGAGAGAAAGAGAGAGAGAGGGAGACGAGCGTGGACGCAGCAGACGGACAGATAAATAAATAGATAGATATAGATATATAGGCAGAGAGAGAAGAAGGTAGACACACGCACCATACAGACTGCCGCGCATCCAGGTCGGGGGAAGGGAGCCTCCTCTCTTTGGTCGCGAGACGAGGAACGACGACGTATTGGTATACACTCGCAATGCAGCGAGCGGACGGCACGTCGAGCGCTCACACACGTATAGGCCTGATGTGCGCGACACACGCGGCCGCCGGACACACGCGAAGCGATGCGTTCTCGCTGCACGCGTCCCGCGTTTTCCACCCGCGGCGGTTTGATTTTTCCTTCGTCGTTGTCGTCGTTGTCGTTGTCGTTGTCGTCGTCGTTGTCGTCGTCGTTGTCGTCGTCGTCGTCGTCGTCGTCGTCGTCGTCGTCGTCTTCGTCGTCGTTGCGACTGTCGCGGCCGCGCCACGCCGATACAGCGGGATTGAAGACAGAGAAAGAGCGAAAAACAGAGAGAGAGAGAACGAAAATGCGTGAGAGAAGAAAGTAAAAGAGAGTAAGGGAGTAAGAGAGAAAGAGAGAGGAGAGGTAAGCGTGGCGGAGCTTGAACGAGCGCAGGGAGAGCTCGTACCCGGAGCGAGCCGAAGATCCGCGGAGCAAGCGGTGCTGCCTATCGGATGGCACTGCGTTCAGCGCCGCGGTACGCGACCCTCGTCGGCCCTCATCGTCTTTCCTCGTCGCGTCTCGTCTCATCTCGGCGGCGCTCGTCGCTTTCCGTCCCTTTCCGTTCCGCCGTGCCACTTCTGGCCGCTCCGCACGGCCGCGTCGCCCTTTTCTTTCTCGACGTCTCGCGGTTTGAGTACGCACGTAAATACTTGTACGCTACGTACGCGCTCAAAGGCTAAAAGTTCGCGTATCTCCGTACACTCCCGCGGGGGTGGCGAATTTCTTACGTGAAATCCTATATGACGTTTGTCAATTATTGTCAAATATTAAATCGATATATATGATATGAATATTCTTTAGAAGAATAGTATTGTATTAAGTTCTATTACATTATTTTCACAGTACGTATTATTATGTAATGTTTCCTCCCAGGGAAAGTTACCTTACAAATTACCGTAAGATACTTTTTATTATAGAAATTGAGCATAATAAGATCGGATATTTTTCTTTTTATCATTTACTCCAATGTTGTACACGTATAAGGTAATCTAAGAAGCAACTTATAAAGTAACTTTTTCAATCCTGAATATTCTCTTAAAGAAGTTTTGTTTTGAAGACTTGAGTTCATACTGTATCGTTATGAAAACTTTATATTGTTTTACAATTCAAATTAAAATAATTCTGATTATTCAGTAGAATAGCGCATGTTTTCTCTCTTTATTAATTCCTACGAAGTAAAATAACACGAATTGATATATGCACGTAAAATGGAAAGAAAGAAAAAAAGAATCGAAAAGTCAAAAAAGATCAACAGATTATTGCGAGCTAAAAGAAAATTCTTTTACTTGATCTTATGACCTTCTTCCTGATTGATATACTTACGCATCCGTAGCTAGATTTTCAAACTACCGTCACTTACAAAAGACGCGTGTCTCGTTTGAAGCGAGATATCTCGGCTGGCATTGATCAAATTAAATCTGTCGATTGTCGCTCTCGTTAGAGAGAAGAAAGAACAGACGTATCTCATCCGAATGCTGACATACGATTGTATGCTGACGTACTTCGGATCAGTGAAAATAATTAATTGAAGGAAGGGGAGGGGAGGTGGGAGGAGAGGGGAGAAGTCGGGGTTAATCGTGGAATAGATACTGCGCGGCGATACGCGCTCACGTGTTTTCGTATCTACGCGACGACGGCGTATCCCTTCCCATATATATCTTTGCACAACCCTCTCTTTGTTCTTGGCGAAATTACGGTATCGGTGTCACGACACCCCGGCCCGTTCCTTATTTAGCGACAAAGACGTCAGAGTCGAGCTTAACCGCGTGATATCGGCCTCAATAATTCGCTACTTAATGAATTCGTGACGCTCGACGTAGGAATCCAGAAGTACCTTCTCAGAGGGAGAGTACGCTCCGACGGCGACGTCGCACACATTTTATTTCCGATCGAAACCTCTCCGTTATTTATCGTGTGCAACCTATGGTCTGTTTTCTGTTCTCGTACTAAACTGTTCTAGAATTCTCTTTCTAGCTTTAAACAAATATCAAACGTATATCTATCTTATTAGGTGTTGGAATTAATTCGTAGCGTTTTTAATGAAAGAATGTTATTTATTTCACATGAGCATTAAAAAATACATTAATGAAAGTACTTCCCATCACTTGTAAAACGCTACGAATTAATTCCAACATAATACTTTAAGCTCCAAAAGTGTACACTAATTCAGCCACAGAAAACAGATCTCTATATACATATATATAAAATGAGGCACGAAAGAATCTATCAGTTAAAAATGTAAAAAAAACCCATCATGTGAATGTAACAGAACGAATAAAATATACGTTTCAACTCTTCAATTCGGGTCCTTATCAATGTAACATATAAATCGAAGTTACATGAATAACGCAAATTTCAAGTTGATGATTCCCGACAATTTAGTTCGTTCTTCTTTATCCAACTGACAATTAGCTTTGTAATGAATAGCCCAATAAATCTCAAAATTATTAACTTATACAATAATAATATAAAAACTTACATAAAGTAAAACCGAAGTCATATATATTCCGTCATTTAGTAGAAACACATCGCTCATCAGATTGTCAGATTTGCTATGTAGTCATTTAAAGGAAACACGAAAACGAAAAATTAGAGAATTATCAAAATCATTTGCCTGAATTTTTTAATTATATCACCTTACATGTAAGCGTTTTCTCGCGACTCGACGTAAAGCTCTATGTGATGTCGACAGTCAGAGATACAATGAGAATAATAAAGTCAAGTAAAAATAATAAAGTCAAAATAATAAAGTCAAGTAATTGTTGAAATAAAATGAAATAAAAATAAAAACAAAAGAGGGTAAAATCAATGTCACAATTCCGTAAACAAATTCATATAGTGGGTATCCAAAGAATATCTGTAAATTCAAACTCTGTTTCTGTTACTTTATATGGATCGCTTCCGAAATCAGTTTTTTATTAAGTACCTTTTCCTCGTCTTAACATTTTTTTCAAATCAAAATCATGTTGATGACTGAGATTTCTATATGTTGACCAGGTCCGATACAGCCATTGCACCGTATAAGCGAAATATCAAACGTTATTAGGAAAAAATAAGAACATCAGTACTTTTCTTACGCAAGTGGAATAACACTTTAAATCCAAGTGTGTAATAACTGTCTTCGTATATATGTGATTTAGTATAAAAATAATACGCGTTTAAAAATGTGTGAATTAATTTTTGTACATATAATATATACGTAGTGTATTATTTTTATATGGAAGATTCTCTCTCTTAAATGATACACATATATAGTCACTTGGATTTACAATGAAAGCATATGAGAATATTATAAACGCCTTATCAATTACGTTGCAGACTTATACGCTTTACAAAATCTATTACACATCTCACAAAATCATTTAACTTCGAATCTTCTTTGCTTTCTATCGCGTTACAACTCTGATTTCCCATATAATGCAGAATCTTGCAGCAATATTGCAACGTTTGCAATGTCACTGTAATATTACTAGAACGTTGCGACATCGATGCAATACTGTTGAAATCTATGTTGTATGAAGCATTCGGTAATTTCACGTCTACCAATTAGAACATTTGTTATCTATTAATTTATTTTACATTTCATCTATTCTACATATTTATGTCTACAATGCGATATACTCTTTATATCTTCTGCACATTCGAATTCAACAGGGCGCATAACGCACGTGTTTGGATGGAGAGTGTTAACTGCCAAATCATCACTCGTTGTAACAATAAGCATAGCTTAATCCTCGTTCGTCACCGCGGCGCAGCGATGTTCATGGCGTTGATGCCGAAAACTCGACGAGACGGCAGGATATGACCACGTATACGACATACGAGTGCCCACTCGGCGAGTGCATTAAGCTTTCGCATTGTGCGAAGGTATACTCGCGGGTACCATGTACGATGTTGTTTACCCCGGTCTCCGATGGCCCGCTGTCCTCGTCGTTCGTTCGCACCTTTCCTCGTCTCGCCGATTTTCTTCCCTTCGGTCCCCGTGTACGTCGTGTCGGCGCCAGCGGCGGCGACGGCGAGGGCGAGAGGGAACGTTCGGGGTCGAGGGGGGGAGGAGGGGGGGGGGAGGGAAAGAGGGCAGACGGACACGGAGCAGAGAAGCGGCGAGGTGGTTTAAAAGAACCTCAAAGACCATAAAGACCAAGTGATAATCGGTCAAAGACCCTTCTGGCCGGGGCCAGACGGCGATGCACTCGTCCGAAGTGCGCTGGAGCAGACAACGGACGGACGAACGAACGAACGAATGAACGAACGGACAGACGGACGGACAGTCAGACAGACAGACAGACAGACGAACGGACGGACGAACGGTTGGACGGACAGACAGACGAGCGGACACGCGCACCGGCGGCGAATGTAACCAGAAGACCAAAGGAACCGGAACATTCTCGTATCCTGGTGCACAATCGCAATTCCACTCGTCGGGGTTTCCGGCGCAACCAAGTCTCTCCCCGCTCGCGCTCTCCGATCTATCGATCGTGAGAGACGCGAAATGCATTCGCCCGCGCGTATAGTATATACTCGCGGATGAACGAGGCGATCTGTCTCTGTCAAGGCGAGTTTATTTTTGTCGGCGGCCCCATGATGTCCCGTAATGGCAAAAGCGATCTATACGGGGTGCCCCGGCGAGATACTCGCGGCTCGCATCGCTCTTCGGCTTCGACTACGGAATTTATTTATGCACCTCGCATCCCAAACGCGTTAGTCGCCAGATGAGAAACAGTCAATCCTTTCACGCGTGCAGATTTTTTTTTTCCCCCTTATTCGAACGCGCTAGCGTCTGACCGAGGTGACGATTTGATTTTTGCGGATTTGCATAACGCAGGAAGCGTAAGCTGGAGAAGCGCATAAACGCGAAACGTCGCGCATTCTGCGAGATTTATGCTAGGCCTTTTACCAGCGACGATACATACTTATGCGTTTATCTTTATGTTCTTATGGAAATTGATGCGTGGCGGGTTCGGTGCAGATAACAAGAAACAATCGAGTGAGAGTCATTGTCATACGTCTGGAATGTCCTATGCGAGACGGGTGTGACCCGTCATCTTAATTCCAAGGTGTTAGGAATAAACAGTATCTACATTCTTTTGTGTAATGTTATTAGTCGGATTCTTCTCTCTCTCTCTCTCTCTCTCTCAGTCTCAATTATTCTCTCAATCAATTTTACCTACATCTTTTTTTTGGCACAAATTAAATTTTACTCTCAAATTTCTCCGACATGAAGAAAGGTGGATTAAATATAGGTTTTAAACGTTCAAGTTAAAAAAAATTATTTGAGATAATGTAATAAAGATGTTAAAAAGTAACCCTATTCCACATTCTTTAAAAGTCTCAAACAATAAAAAAATCTTGAATTGGATAAAAAAAACCCAAATTGCAAACGGAAAGAGTAAAAATATGATTGTAGATGTGTTATTTTTAGCTAATGTTTAGCACTTTGTTTCTTTTTAAATGGTACTTTAAATATCTATTATTTGTTGTAATACAGTAATATAAATTTAGTTGATTATACGATTCATAATAATATTTCTGCCAATATCGGTAAAAGGATCGTATCCATTAATTAAACAGTGACAATGATCTATTTATCATCCGTTTAGTAATAATTAATATCCTCAACTAAAGCGAGACTACGAAAAGAAAATGTTATTCAAATACATTATCTCAAGTCTACTAAAAATGTAAGCTTAAATGTTCTTTAAAATATATAATAATAATTTCGCTAATTAATACTGCAATTAATACGCAACAAAATAAACACATTTAGTATTGCCAAGTTATCCGTAAAATATTGTCAAGTTTTACAAATATTATCAACTTTTACTATAGAGAGACGTTTTCATTGCATGCACACATTTAAGCGTTAACGTTATTATCTCATCAAACGCGGACGAACCGGCGAGGAATGGAGAAAAACGCATGAGGGAGACATGGAGGCTTGTCTGCAAGCAAACTGAATTTTTACGAGCGATGTACGTGGCTACACCTGCCGGTTTCAAGACACCGATCGTAAACGTCACGCACAGCGAGCGGCGTCATATCGCTGCGTTCGTCATGCGTGGCGTACGTGGACGAGCCTTGTGTGCTAAACTGACAATACGATAAGCAGAGACGAGGGGAATGCAGAAGAAGAAGAAGATAGGGCGAGTCGTCAGTGGCGCAGAGAGAAAGAAAAGAAAAGAAAACGTAGGCACGGATCACGCTCGTCGTGACAAAGCAGATGCCTTGATTCTCGTAAGCCCGGTATTGTGACGCGTGCTTATGCATCAATCGCGAGTCTGCGGTTAACAAGACAAGTCGATTGCGAAAAAAGAAATCGATTAAGAGCTCGACGAACTCTCCGTCTGCGTTTAAGGTTCGCATTACAGTAAGCTATGACTTGCCCATTATTCACCTGCCAATCCTGATAATATTACATGCACGTCACACGTATAATATAACTATCTCTAATTAAATTATGTATATATTACGTTCCAATATATAAATAATTGTGTAATTACGCTACGTTTCGTTGAGTATTATATCTCGTCATCAGTAATCCGTATGTCTCATGATGGAGAATTCAATTATTTTATATATTAAATAAAATACTTGTATAAAAAAACATGAAAGTAATCTTACTCTCTCGCTTTTTTTTCTTTTTTTTTTTGCTTTAAAATACCATCTATGATTTTTCTATGTTAAAAAGTATAATTAACTGTTTCAAAAATTTCATGACTTAATATACGTAGCTTTAATATCGATATTCAAAGAATCGATTATATTTAAATCCGTCTTAAATATAATCTTAAGATGTCATGAATCAATCACAGGCCGATATTGATAGTCCGTTCTTGTTTTAAAGTCATTTTAACTAATGTTTTAAAATGCTAATACGGTTCTGATTGGCTTATAACATCTTAAGATTGTATGTAAGATGGTCTTAAATATAACAATCGGCCATGAATATCAGCTAGAGAGTCGTATCAATATCATTAAGACATTATTCAAAACGATTTCGAACTACGATTATCGGCTTATAACACGAAATTCGTTAACACTAATGATTGATACAATTTTCTCTACCTTTATTTTTGTACCGTAGTCAGAACTATTAAAAAGGTGAATATAAAAAAACTGGGTTTAATTAATTGAAACTGCCGATGCTTTAATAAATATATACGCAATGTAATACGTGTGTATAAAATTGGTACTCGATTTGATTTGAATCCGTCCGTTATTTTTATCCAATTATTCAATTTATGGACTTTCAAACGCGACATGGCTCACATGACGGGGCTCACATGGTGAAAAGTTAAATATCACGTCGAGTGCATCGTAAAAAATTGATATGCCGCGCGCACATCAGTTATACGTGACGGCATCGCAGAGAGCTCGCAATGTTTACAAGAGTACGATGACGGGCGCAGGATGACCCTTTCCTTCCTTATTGGCGCTTTGATCACAACGATACGCATCATTTCGGATAATTGGACGACTCCGCGCATCGATGGGATGCATCAGACCGTACGAGACTGGCGCGACCGTTGAAAAATACATTTTGACGATGCGTAATATGTGTTTACATATGCTTGCGAAACGTCATGTGTAAATTGGATGACCAATAATCAAACGCGAAATTCGAACATTTCTCGCGGAAAAAGCTTCGTTCTTTGTACCATCGTTCTTATCGCCAAATGTCAACGCCTTTAATGTTCGCGCGAAAATCGTGCTAAAAGACGAGGGAGAAGAACGAACATTTATTGCTTTTCGCGGAAAAATGTCTGTACAAGAGGATACTGACGCATGCGGACGAAGGCAAACATAAAAAACGACGCCGACGAATTAAGTGATAATTCTTTTGAAATTACGATAAAAAAGACATACACCCGAGACGGCACGTAATGAAAACATTAAACGTTACTATAGATAGATGGAGACGTAACCATTTTGCTTTATCTGCAGAAATCTTTCTCTTTCTCTGTTTCTCTTATTGTTAGTAGTATGCTAATTTAAGAGACGATACATTGAGACGATGAATTGAAGTAAAACACAGGGGAATAATAAATGTCATTAATATTTTACAGTTTCTTACAGCTATTCGCCTGTAAACTTTTCTCATCGTGTCTCAACATTCAGATTAAAGATGTATTTATAGTCTTTCGTTATATAAATCTCGTATTAAAAAGCGTTTCTCGTCAGGCGAGACACTCGGAATAAAGTTTTATATCTCAAGACACAGACGAATTAATCAGTCATATTAATAACAGATACATTTGCAAATAAATTTTGCTAATGGTAAGAAACACAACGATTATTTCTATGAAATCGGACCCTAAAATATTGTACAATTATTAATATTTTGCAAAATTACATCTACGACGGAATAGCTATTAGATATTTTATTTTTTATTTTTGATTTTTTTAAACGATAAAAATATTCTTTTTAGTAAACAAAGACGGATAGAAACTGTGAAAAATAAAAATAAGTTTGTTACAAGAATAAATATAATTTATAATTATTAACATATTTTTTATTAACTTTTATTAACTTAATTAGAAATATATCATCTTACATATTTTTTTTTATTTCAAAATTTATTTATTTGTAAAAGTTACATTAGAAAAATTTTTAAAAATTATTTTCCTGCTTGTCAAATTATACAATATTTTATCTTGGATGTATAGAAAAAAATCTCAAATTGTATTAAAAAATATTAGAAGTAAAGAAGAAAATAAATTATATCAAAACATTAATATATTATCTCTTTATTATATTCTTAATTCTATATATTCTGAAAATAGTCGTTTTTGACATATAAAATGTTCAATATATAATTTTTAATATAATGCATTGATAATTGTTCCAAATTCCAAGATTAAATATTTGTACTAATCCATCCATTTCTATAGAATGTAGATCTTTATGAAACGTTATATGCAAATACAAATTTTTGTTGTACTTTTCTTATCATCTTAACGTCTCTGCGTACACTGTTATTATATTACATACACATTATATATATCTGTGATATATAATTTTTGTGGAGAGAAATCTATTGTTAAACATAAAATATAATAATTTACTATAATAACCTTTTTGTTATACTCTGCTATTATCCGATGCCTCCCAAGTCTCCTCCTTCTCAGACTCCACCGTTGCACTCGTACACAACACTCAAGAAAATACGGTTAATTATAATTGCGCGTACTAATTGCCGGAATGAAATAATCGTACGGCACTTTGTACGGCACTCCCGACACTAAACGTATTTAATACCACAACGAGAGGACAATGCGAAAAAAAGTACGTAGCTTTATTCTGATCCAATGAAATATGTATTATGAATAAACAGTCAATATAATCAAATATTACTCCGAATTCTTAATCCGACAGTAATGAACAGATCAGTAATAGTAATGATAAATTCCAAACTCGACGATACATCCGAAGCATTGTTAAAACGAGCATTATTGACCGCAAATAAAATAATAATTTATGGTTTTGGCTTTTCATTATCTATCGTTTCGATTCCTGCGTAGGTTGAATAAGTCATACGAAATATTTGCTCCGACAAATAGTCGGTGCATTACGTTAATCGCGAGAGTTAATTAAACGCGTGCTAGTCGGTAGTTACTAATGGTTTGTAGGAAATAATGGAATTCGGTATCTCCTCCCATTCGACACGATCGCGTCTCGATGTGTAACGCGGTGTGAAATGCGGAGCGGCTCGCGCCGCTACCTGCCGTCTCGAGCCTCTCCGTTCATTCGAATGACAACACGGCCGCGGCGCGGCGCGGCGGCCTTGCCTAAGCCGTAGCGCGTCGCTACCAAAACAAACACCAAGGTCGTACGTCACCGTCTTGCTTCTGCGAAATACTAGTCTATGAAATAACTACGCATGCTATACAGTGGGTGCAAAAAGTACTCGTACAGAGAAAATATTTTTTTTTTAAATAAATGTGATGTCGAATCGATAGAAATATGATGATTTCAACAATAATTTGACGTCGATTGACGACGTTTAATTGGCGATCATTTCTTGTTGGATAATTAACAATTTTATTCATAAAGAATAAAATAGACTGCACGTTTCTTAAAATTATATATACCAAGAAGATGTATGTTAATTATATAAAATATATCATTTGAAAAATAAGCGAAAATTAAAAATTGTATTGTTAAGAGAGAGAGAGAGAGAGAGAGAGAGAGAGAGAGAGAGAGAGAGAGAGAGAGAGAGAGAAAGAGAATATATATACTATGAAATAATACTGAATATTCTGTGCCTTGGACTTTAAATGGACTTCAATAACGGTTATCACGTATGTATTATTGCTCTGTTTCGTGACTCGATAGCATCGTGTAAGATAATGACGAATACCGTTATAAGAATCGTTACTTGAATCCTAATTGACGAAAGAAATATAATGCGAAGAGCGACTTCAGCCAAACTCCAATTAACTGTAATTAGACCCAGTTCCACCAATGTAAGATTAACTTTAATTATATTTATTACATTTGTTAAATAGAATGTATTTCATAATGTATTTTATTACAAAAACTATTAAAATTTATTATAAAGACTAAAGACCTGAATAGAACTCAAACATGAATCATCAGTGAACGTATTAATCGCCAAGATAATGATTTCTATAATGCTTAGAATCGAATGTACCGTGTTGCGAATTTCTCGTTAATTCGTTCATTAATTTCGAATTAAAAGCGCGAAAAGTACATGAGTATATGGATCGTTTATTAATAATATACGTATTTAATAAAACTATATATATATTTAATAAAACTACATATTTTTTCATCTTTGAATGTGTATTAGGTACGATTAACGTCGGGAATGTCATACAAAGTATCGTATGATTATTCTGGCAATTAGTATTCGCTATCATAATTAATTGTGTTTTCGTGAATGTATGTGTGCAACGAAATAGAAAGGAGAAAGAAAAAGCCTGGAAGATATCACACAACAGTAAAAGAATCACGATATTAGTAAATTATTATATTTTATCTCAGTAACAGATCTCCATAAAAATTATATCAAATATATATATATATAAAAGTATTTATTACCCTCCTTCGAGTTAGCAATAGATGCATAAGAACTGAATATATAAAAACATATAAAAATACATGAATGCAACAAGCATTGCATAATGTTTTATAGAAATCTATTAATTAGAAACAGATGATGGATCATGACAGGTTAATACAAATATTTAATTTTGTAATTAAAATAATTGTTAATTTATTGAATATTTTATATAAAAAATTATCAAGGTCGGCTAAAATTTTTAGAATATACTCTTGAGAATATTACAAAGGAATAACATATAAATAATTTTATTTGATTTTTCAATTTTAAATTGCGAATTTTTAATTTAATTATAATAGATTCAACTTAAATTCAATTTAAATTTATGACTAACTCAAGGTAATTAGTTAGAAATCGAAAGAAAGAAAAAAATGTATATAAAATGAAATCAATGAACAAAAAATTAACATTCTTTTAGAATATAAAATTATATAAATGTATACACATATATCTATACATATATATATATATATCCTTAAATTATTTTGTAGTATTCTTATTTCGTAGATAATAAAAGTAACAAGATATTTACACTTCTGAGATGTGTACCTAAAAAAATAAAGAGAAAGAAAATTGTTAATGTAATTGTATTACTTTATTTTTCTCTTTCCTCAATATTTTTAAATGTAATTCGAGATCTATATTCAGTTTTTCATATATTTGTTCCACGAATATTATATAAGCTGATACAAAAAAAAAACAATATTCAGAAATTTTTTCAAAATATCTATTTTACAAATATAAATTAAAATTATACAAAAAAATATTATTACTATTTACTCTTATGAAAAAATAACCTAATTTTATTTTAATTTTTTATATTCTATTCATCTTTTATTGATAATTTAGATATTTTTTTTATAACAATTGACATAAAGATACTATATTTTAATAACGTAAAATCTACTATTTCATCACGTAATTGCAGAATGCACGTAAATTATTTTAATATCAAGTTTCATGAGAATTCGTTTTTTCATAATTATAATAATTAAATACATTTTTAATTAGTATTAATTGCAATAAAATATAAAATAAATTGCCTATCTCTAAATAATAAATTGATTCTCAAGATTTACTTAAATAATTCTTATTTCAAAATGAATTTTAGCAAAGTTTGTAACAAAAATATGACTATGAATAGATAAATATAGAATAGATAAATATAGATAAATATAGATTAATATAGTTTCAATATATGAATCTGACTTTTAATATTATTTCTCTTGATCTAATAAAATGTATCATGCATCAATTGTTCTATTTATAACGAATAAATTAAGATTATTTTCTAATTGAATTATTATGCTAAACTTATTATATTTTTAATTATTTAAATTACTATTACAATCTCTTTATTATAATTAAGTGATAACAAAGTGATTTGTTATTTTAGAATTACTTCTGTGTTTAATATTTGACATCAATTGAGTGTCAATTTTTTAATATAATTATTATAACATAGATATGATAGATAATTTACTTTAGTTAATTGTGGAATTACTGCTAACCAATGTTAATAAAATCGTATTAGAGTAGTCGTATAGCATTGAAATCCGAATTTTCTGAGGTTCTAACTTCAATGTTAGTGCATATTAGTTTTGTCGCGCTCGTTTAATATACAAAAAAATCGCGAGTTTTCATACCTTAGATTAGATTATTCTTTATTAAATCCGTTCATTTTAATTTACACTCTTGGATTTTTTTACATTTTAAATGAAACAAATATGCATCCAAGCTTAAGAACAAAAAAGAAGGGATACACAAAGAAAGGCACAAACTAAAACGAAAGGACCCATTGCGACGAGAGTTGCATCGGGAACGAGCGTTGGCGAAACGGGGACGGCCGAGGGCGTGAAAAAAGGGGACGGTAGGGAAGCGGAGGGAAACGAGAACGAGAAAAAAGCATCGTCGGAACGTCTAGGGTAACCGTCAGGAGCGCCGGGAGTTATCGTCTGGCGATAAAAGTCGATGGCGATAATAACAGCGATATACTCCTTCTCTCTACGGCTTTCTTTAACCCCGCCGCCACCGCGCCTCGTCCTTGTCCGCGATCGTTCGCTTTTTTCCTTCTCTGTATTACACACGCACACATTTCTCTCTCTCTCTCTCCTTCTCTTTTTCGCTGCCCGTTACCCTCTCCCTCCCCCATTCCCCCGTTCTATTGCCTCGAGCGGGCTGATGCACTGGTCTGGCCCGCGTCCGCCCGTCTGGCTGTCAACGGGTCGTTGAACCCCCTCCTCGCCGCCTCTTATCCCGCTGTTGACCGGTGTCTTCAAAGCCCCGAGACTTATCGTCGTTTGAATGCAACGCCGTGGTCCGTCACGGTTCCACGCAGACAGAACTTCGGACCTCTCTCTCTCCTTCTCTCTCTCCCCCTCTGATCTCTCTTGACCTCGATCATACCCCTTCTATCCACGTCCATTGAACGCACACTCGCGCGCGAATTTCAGCGACGGGTGCCGATTCCCGAGAGACACGCGATACCGATGAGGCTGCAACTGCCGCCGCCGCCGCCGCCGCCGCCGCCACGCCGCCTCTACCACCGTCACGGCCGCGGCGCGGCGATTCGATTGCTGCTGGCCGAGTACGAATGCACGGACCGACGCGCACGTAAAGTGCACAAGTGTGTGTGTGTGTGTGTGTGTGTATGCATGTGCATGTGTCTGTGCGTGATTGGATGCGTGGCAATTGTCAATGAAATTGTCCGCAGTTACGCCGGCGGAACGAGGGTCGTGTTCATCGGTTGACGATTGATCGTCGTGAACAATGGATGGCGGGGTCGAGCGACTGTTCCACAGGTATTCAAGGAAGGTCGAGTATGATGATGGAGGTATAAACTGATGACTTTCTTAGATAAGGCAGGACTTGGGCAGAACAGAGGTCCACATCTTTACTATCTTATTGATATCGATATGAAGAAATCCACTAATCCATTCTTTTGTAATATTCAAAAGCGTTTTTGCTTTCGATTGAGAAGAACAACTTTTTTACGATTTTATAAAATATCTTATATTGAGACAAAATAGTTGAAATTGCCATAATTTAACTATAATTTATAGTTAAACTGTGGTAATTGGTATACTTTTTGATGCCAACTATATTTTTTTGATAAAACTATGAATATAATTATTACTTTACATTAGTAATAACTATAAAAATGGAGCTCTTAATCATTTTACCATATAATTATAATCATAAATATCAAACATTTTTTTCAGTATACAATAATATGCGCGTGTTTAATTTCCTCTTTTCAACAAAGGACGATGTTAAAAAAGGACATTTTTGCTCAAAAGATACAAGTAAAAGAAATAGTGTAGATTTTGATTTTGATGAAGTTATTAAAAAGTTCATGGCGTTTGGAGAACACCTCGAAAATTGAGCAAGAATATTGAAATTTGAATAAATACGATTATATTCCCGCTCAATTTTCGAAGTGTTCTCCAAACGCTATGAACTTTTTAATAGTTTTATCGTATTCAGGAAGTCAAAATCTATAAAAAAATATCATCTCTTTTATTTATCTTTTTGGTGATTAAAAATCGGCTTTTTTTTAACATCTTTCTTATCTAGATTTTGGAACACAATAAATTGGCACGTATTAAAAATGTCAAGTTATTAAAAAATTTTTAAAACATTCAAGTATTTTGTCAAGGCATTGATGATCACATATCTATAGCAATCCTCAAGAGAAATAAGAAAAAAGTTCTAGAGTTTATAAAGCTGCCAGAACAGCCTTATATGACCTTTCGATCAAGGCTAACTTAAACATTTCATACATCTCCTAGTTGGGAGATCCATGAATGGAGAAGCTAACTCGATACTCTCGCGACAGACGTATTACACGAGAGAAGGACTTGAGACGAAGAGGAGGAAATAAGCTCGCGTCGAACAGAACTCCCGCGCGAGTCAAACGAGAGAAGCGGACTATCAAAGGAATGAATTTCAAATTAACGGGCGCTTTCGCATTTAAATATCAGACATCTATTTCGCCGTCCGAGAGGACGCCTTTCTCGACAGAGAGAGAAAGAGAGAGAGAGAGATTCACGAGTAGTACGATCGCAGAACGACGGACGGCAGAAGAACCTGCGTACAATGCATCTCCCATTAAAACAATTTGAAATACGGCGCACTCAGCAGCGCCTCATCTACACGAAATAAATTCAAAGAGACCCCCGTCGCGGAACGCTAGATTGCCCCTGTGCCCTCCAGCCTTCTTCACCCGCGCAAAAAAGACGCGCAGAGAACGGAAAACTGGATAAGAACGAGAAGAAAGCGAAGGAAGGTATCTACTAGAAATGGTAATAATAAAATCTAGAAGGGTTGG
This sequence comes from Acromyrmex echinatior, assembly GCF_024713525.1. Classification (NCBI taxonomy): domain Eukaryota; kingdom Metazoa; phylum Arthropoda; class Insecta; order Hymenoptera; family Formicidae; genus Acromyrmex; species Acromyrmex echinatior. The sequence goes on from NC_141853.1 coordinate 23,376,008, forward strand.
CACACACCGAGACGAGTACGACGACGAAGGAGCTGCGGACCGACGATCGGTGCAGCGCGGGGGATGGTGACGGGTGGAGCAGTCTGGGGGGTTGAGGCGGTAGACGGAGGCGCGAGGACAGAGTATTTTAACTTTTTAAGGGGGTGCGCGACGGCAGTGCAGAGTAGGAGCTGGAGAGAGCGGTTCACTCGAACGGTTTGGTTGGCCTGTCTGCCGGGGGTGGATCGGGGGAGAAACCGGGGGGGTTAGTCTAGACGGGAGGACCCCCGACTTCCACCCTCTCTCCGGCAGCGAAGCAACGCCGTCTGCACCAACATCGCCACCGCCACCACCGCCACCGCCGCCGCCGCCGCCGCCGCCGCCGCCGCCGCCGCCGCCGCCGCCGCCGCCGCCGCCGCCGCCGCCGCCGCCGCCGCCGTCGCTACACCACCACTCAGACTGCGAGCAGACAGATTGCGAGTACAGTGTCGTAGCGAGAGGCAGCTTCGCCGACGATGCCCTTGGCCAAATAAATTTTCGCCACAGGCTTGCACGATGGATAAAAAACAAGGGCTCCCGTACTCGTACAACGCACATGTTACAGTGCAATTAACCTTGCACGTTTATTGTCTTAACGCAGATACCTGCAGATTTATGTAGAAGCAAAAAAAGTCAAATATAGTCATAGAAGTAATTATAGGTATAGACTATGCATCTTCTCTCTATTCTAAGGCACATCTGTGCTCCGTTAGAAAGAGAGAATTCAATCATATATCAGTATTTTTCTTCAACTCAATACTTTTGTATTGCGTTTTGTGTGTGTGTGTGTGTGAGAGAGAGAGAGAGAGAGAGAGAGAGAGAGAGAGAGAGAGAGAGAAATATAATTCAAGCTACTTCACTCTTTCTAAATTGATAGTGACAACTTCGTAGGAATGCGCAGTCCATATTTTCTCGTTACATCCATGGATATAGTACGGCAAGTAGCAGCGAAGTTCATGTTTTCGTTACAATTTAGCAATATATAGATATCTTGATCTTCGCGCGCGCGTTTTCCAGACCGATTATTGAATTTGAAATTGAATCTTTTTTAATTTGTTAAAATATTATTTCTCAGTTTCTTGAAGCTGTAAACGCGCGGTACTGTGGACGTAAGAATAATACAATGCATATATACATTACGTGCATGCATATATACGCATGGCGCACCCTTCACATAGTGCATATAACGCGGTACATGCACGCTGTATCATTACATGGCGCGGGATAATACGCAAAAGATACAGAGAGAATAATATTATACGCGCGAATGATAGAGCAACGGCCGCGAGCACGTTTAAACCGCACCAAAGAGAGATCCATTATTTTACCTACCATATAATTCTATATAGAATATATAGAGCATCATTCGAGTCGTATTTCATATTTGGCAGCCGTAATCAATATTTGAAAAATGATATTCACACGTTTGGAACATATGTGCACGTAATACTGCTATAAATTAATCCGTGAAAAGCATTTCATGTCTGCGCACATGCAGGAGCATACATATCATTTGCATAGAAACCTAGCTTCTATCCGACGAACTGTTAATTCAGCAACGCTGCTGATGTATTGAGATTTTTTTTTTGTCCCCGAGGCGACGCGCCAGCCAATACAGTGTAAATCTCCAAAGTCGTCCGTCGATGAAATTTGCCGGGAAGGTACAAATTGAAACGTCAGGACATGCGACGTGGCCGCGACACCCTCTCGCGTGAAATCAAAAGCGGAATCCGGGGCCAAGTCCGTCGAAGACAGGGTAGAGACGTATTGAAATGCCGAGCACGTAAAGGGTGCAGGCTTTGATCTCGCGAGTGACCGTACGGCGCTTCGTGTATCGAAATTTTCCAGGCGGGAAGCCGGGAACCGCTTGGTGAATTGCACAGATGGAATATAGAACGGGGGTGAGGGGATGCGACGGGACCGAAGGAGACGCGAACTCTCGGGGATGGACGACGCGGAACGACGCGTGGAATGTAATTGTTGGGCCGTCGAAGTATGCGCGCGGAGGCACCGACAAAGACATTTTTGTCGCGATCTCCCCTCGTTCGTTCGCGTGTCTCTCGACGAGATGTAAACCACCGACGGTAGTGTTCTCGATCAGAGATTTATACGCGCAGCTGTATCGCGAGGTGATTCACATTCACGGCATTCTTTTCGCAATAAACGCTCTTCATATTGGAATAAATACAACTAATGTATATATGTATAATATTTGTTATATATATATATTATAATTATACGGTAATTATTGGATCGAAGATTCCATCGAACGATTTTCTCCCGATATTTTAAACATCTAAGCCTCAAATTAAAATTTTATTGAAATAAAATTTATTTGGCATCAAAAAGAAGTAGAGCTTTAGATACACGCAAAAAAATATTTTGCTGAACTAGAATTATAGCTGTTTTTTGTATCTGACAGAAAATTATGTATCATACGCATAGAATTTATAGGACAAATCTAAATTCTATCTCTGTCATTTATATGATTAGCAATACTTTAGCAATACATATCCAATATCGTAGTATTTTCAAGAAATTTATTTATTTTAGCTATTTTTCATTTTTATTGTTAGATAATTTTCGCTGTAACTGCAAGATCTTGACTTCTTTAAGTGTATTATCTTGCTCGTAAATTTAATCTTCAAAAATTAAAGAAAGAACTGAAAAAATATATAACTTAGTGATAATAAATAATAAAAAAAAGTAATAAGTGATTCTGCGATTTTCTTTAATTTCATGTAGTTCTACATAATAGTATCTACTTGAAACACATATGGCATCGAAAATTCTTTTCCGCTCTGATGCATACGCCGTCGTATCAAAATACCATATTAGATCACTGAAATATTTGTAATAATTAATTACTCTTGCTGATTACAAATAATCAAACAATATTATTTACTAAAAGCTGTAGATACATATTTAAAAATAATTTTGTAAGACGCTTAAATTTATTGCTAGAATGTCAAAATTTTGCAGCATTGCTTATCATGCTTGAGTTACCTACATAATTATTTTTTAATGGTCCAAATTAGTTTCAGATCTGTATCTAGCTAAATTTTACAGCGAAATCATTCTTTCCGTGTAACACCTGCTATCTTTTCTGTGTTCGATCTGCCTTTTTCGTGTCTAATTTGCGGCTCTGTCGATTTCGGTAAGTCTCCTTCATGCCACATATGTGGGATTATTCTTAAGAAATTTATATTATTAAATATATTAAAATGTGACTCGCATGTATCGCATGACTAAGTCATATCATTATTTTTAAAACAAATCTTATTTTATAAACCTTTTATCCTTAAAGAAGTCTTTTCATTTTTTATTTATAACTAACTTGCTGCATTCATATTTTTAAATTCATGATATTACTCGATAAAACAAATATCCTTCTTGCATGTGTGTGTTAAAACAAACGGTAACAATACAATGCATAATTAGGCATTCAATCGTGCTTAACTACGCACAATGCCATTTACGCAGGCGATTTTGAACAATCACTTACAATTGTGGTTGATCGTCAAACGGCAGAAATCGCATAGCACAGTTGGATTATCATTCAAGTAATACACCCATCGATAATTGCAAGTAATTAGTATATGAATGCATAGATACAATGGTTCAGCCAAGGCACGTCATATTATCTTTCACACTCTGTTGCGTTGATCCGAACTGCGAATTCTCGACGCATACGTCGATAGCTCAATACGCGGCAATGTCAGACGTGCGTACAATAGTAAACCCGAGTTAAGTGGATCTCACGCTCAGACTAAACAGTGCATCTGCTTACAATTTTTTCATCGTTTCCGTGATATTATTAAGACTAAGACGGTTTGCGACTATTTTCTATTATGTCTGCATACAACCGAAGGATAATAATATTCTGTAGCTGCAAAAAAGAGTGACGTGAACACGTGCGTTATGCATCGTTTCACGAGAGCACGGAATGTACATTTGTGGTTTGTAAGCTCATTGAATCGACGAAAGATACTTCGCAGTTCTACGCGAAAGATATGCGAAAATTAAAAAGTTGCACGTTTAAAAAAACAATATACGAAAAAATAAAATACAGACTATACAATCATAATTGAACTTATAATATAACGCGAAAAGAATAATTTGGTTGAAGCATCTAAAAATTAAGGTAGAGATATAGATTTAAAAATAATTTTGTACAATCAAAATAATTACGTAAGAATCTCAAGCATGATGAGTAACACTGCGAAAAGTTTTGATATATTAGTAACTAGTTTGAGTGTTCTGCATAATAATCTTGATGGTCCAACAAAATTATTTTCAAATTCAGCTGAATTTTTAGATATTTTAGCGAATATTACTTTGAAGATCCAAACAAAATTATTTTCAAATCTGTATATTCAAGAACAATTTTGTACAGACCACCCTTAACGAAAGTGCAAACGAGGCGAAATTATGTGAAGGATCTAACGTATTTTCAGAAACACGATGCTGTTTGGTTCGTGGTGAATGATACCGTTGGGAAGTTTGGAATCAACCGAGAGGTTCTCGCATCACGACTATAACACCAAAGACGCCGTTAGGACGTATCGTCGCGTTGCTTACATGCCTACATGGCAAGCTAAGAATGGGAACTATTTTAAAAACGTGCTTTTTGGTCGGCGACTAAATTTAATTACAAAACGAAGATGAGTTTCTCCCATGCTTCCTTCGTGCATCTTCTTGCATCTCGCAATCCACATCTTCCTCTTGCCAGTCAACTTACGCTTCTACAGGGTCATCGGATTCAATTGTTTCGATTCCGTCAATCATAAGCGAGCGTCAATTTTGTTAAATGATTTTAACGTACTTATGTATTATAATTATCGTTTTGTAATTCTTACGTTTTTAGATTTCTAGATTTCCTAAATATACGCACGATAATAGCATATTTTATAACTCGGTCTAAAATCTTTATAAAAATATTAATATATACGATCAATAATACTTAAATAAAATTTAGATCACATTTTACGTATGAATTCCTTAACTTAATTAATTAAAGTTAACTCTAAAGTTAACTTCTTTATCCACCTCCGATAGATTTGAGCTCTGGAATGAAATAGAAGCTAAATAATTAAAGTGTATCCTCTCGCATTTGGCGATCCGGCTATAAAATGCACATTTCGATCGCTGAATTTCCTTCACCTCCGTTTCTTTCTCGATCGGACATCCGTTCCTTTTATGATATTCTATATAACAATTTAAGCCTACATATGTACGTCTTCTCTATTTCCTGCGATCGTGACCGCAAAGAATATCCTCAATCTTTCTAAAGTGCGATATCCCTTCGTTTCATCCCTTCCAGTCATCTCCTATTTTCTTTCTTACATCGTATCATTCTCCCATCTCCCGATCATACACGTGCCTGTTTCGAACGAATCACCTTAGGTAAATTTCTCTAGTAATATCGACGTCGTTCGCAATAGAGACTCCTTGTATTCGGCGAGATCGAACGCAAATCGAATCGCTCACGTTCATCGATTGTTGGTAGCCCATGCGACAATTCTGGGTGACACGATTCGACGACCGCATTTCGAATCCAATTTTCTTTGAATGCATATTTTTCTATGGGCGACACGACAGAGTGACTTGCGACAAAAAACGGGTACAAAATAATGCTGCATACAAGAGCAATCGATTATATACTTAGAGGAAAGCTCCCTATTATGAAATAGACGTCTAAGATAGCAGCGTTTCTGCTACACAATAAATGCTATCTATTGGTTCTACCATGAATTTATTGCTCTTGGATTGAAAACTATTTAGTAGAAAATTTATTATTAGATCATGCCTGTAGTCATTGTAAAATAAGATTTTAGAATTTGAATGTCTTCAAGTTTCATTGAGATGAGCATTTAAACATTGTTTATTATTTAATAAATAAATATTTGGCAATAAATTCATCATGTAATGATAGAGTAAAGTCATACTAATAGAAAAAATATGGGATATGTTGAATTGATTGTTACAGAAGTTAAATTTGATGATCGTAAAATCATAAGGCGTGGAAATCGTAATATAAGATACCCAGGGTATTTCTAATATAAAATAACCCATACTCTTCTATGTTATAGTAAAAATCATTAGACAATACAATCTTTTCATTTACCTTGCGTATCATTTTTATTACTATTTATGCTATTGATGAAATTTTAAGCAATATTGCTATTGAATTATGTATGGAATGTACAGTTGCATTTGGAATTAATTTTTTCTTATTTCAAAAAATATCACTTATAAAAAAAATGGGCCAATTTTATTTTATCTTACTTTATAATTATTAAATGTTATTCTCAGTATGGCATTTCGATTTAAAAAAAAATTTGTTATAACATTCATTTTTATAATGATATTTTTTCACAATATTCAGTGTAATAAATTCATGACAAAAATGACAATCCATATAATGTGGCAAGCATTAAAAATTATGTCAAGTTTTTGGAAAATTAAGATTTAAATTTAAAAAAAAATTTTAATTACAGTTTAATTCATGTTGAATTTGGGCAAGCGATTATGAGATAACTTGTTTCAATTGTTATAAATTGTTTTATAAGTGCTTATTATCTGTTCCACAATTTTACCCATTGTTATCGATCATTGTTATATACGATCTTTTATACATTTAATTTTCGAACGATATTTGAATTAATTAAGTAATGTCATGTGCATCCGAATGGTACGTATTGATGATCCTGCTAGGGAAGTTAGTCGCGTGTTTGGTCGATCTTAAAATAAGAAGCACGGGACGGAGGATGCCTTAAGGGGCCAGCCAATCGAGCTTTACGAGCGCAGACTGCGATCGTCATAAACACATGCAACTACCGCTTGTCACGTATTCGATTGTTATAGCTCTCGTTGACGGCTGAAGAAGCCAAACGAGGCATTGAATCTGGATCGAGCTTTATTTGCTCGTCTGGCGCGCGGATACGTGTGCGTGATGTGTACGTGAAAAAATACATACACTCCAGACAGGGTGACCAATGTCCCGAGACAACATTAAGACCGTCTGGTAAGCAAGATAGGTGTCGAGAGATATTGATTGTTCTCCTTACATATATTAGATCACGGCAGGTCGTGATAAAAATGTTGAAACTGTATAGTGATATTTTGTCATAGCGTAGATATACATATAAAACTGAAGATATTAAAAGTGAAAGACGTCAAAAATAATATCCGATGAATTTTCTATACAAACGAAAGAACATTTACTCCGATCAAAAAAATGGGGTCAATATGTTATTAATATCTTTCTCAATTAACAAAATTAAAAATTTAAACCGTGAGATAAAAATAAAGATTAAAAATAAATGAGAATTTGGAAAACGCTATTTTTCTACAACAGAAAAAAATATCACTTTGCTGCTCTAAGTTAATACAGAAATAATATTTAGGTTTGAAACAAGATCGCTTATATGAATACGTTAATTATATGTATTATAGTTGATATATTAATAACGAAATTAGTATTTTTTACAAAACCTACAACGTGCATCGATTAATTTTTAAATAGAAATATTATCGCAGATTGTGAAATCCTCTTTTGAAATTACGGATCGTCACACTTTATTTTTATCGCTAAATAAACGCATTTCTGAAATTTTATAGTCAATAAATGTGAGGCTTGAATACCTCTATTTTTGAGACAAGATTTTTTTATTACTCTTACAACTCTCTCTATTAACTTTTTTTTAGTTTTTATATACAAACAAATAAAATCTGATAAATAAATAAATGAAACTAGAGATTATATGGTGAGAAACCTATAGTCTACACAGATAAAATAATTCTCTTTCTTTCTCTCTTTTTATCTATTTATTTATCTACGTCTCCAAATTAAACAAATTTTACGCTCGTGTCTCGTATCTGTCTATCTCGTAATTCAACGGATTCCGGGTGTTGCCATCTAACAACGTGCGTCCGAAACGTCGGCCGTCGGCGATGACGCCAATTCGCGTGCACGTGGACCAGAGGGAGCCGAAACGTTGTTCGCTCGACGCGCGTTGCACGGCTGCCGCCACCACCGCCGCCACCACCGCCGCCGCCGCCGCCGCCACCACCGCCACCGCCGCCGCCGCCGCTCCGCGCCGTATCGTCGTTTCGGGTTGAGATGGAGGGGGCGTCTAGACGCAACGTCACGCGAATACCCAGCCCCGTCCCCTCGGCACCAGCCAGCCGCGGCCCCATGGCCCGCCGCCGTCGGTTCGTACTCCACTTCTTCCCTCTCGCCCCGTCAATACGCGGACGCCCAGGCTCGCTCGCTTGCTCGCTCACTCCCTCGCGCAGACAATCGCGTCGCCTTCGTCGCCTCGTCCTCGGTCTTTCTCTCACCGCCACCTCTTTCGGCGGGTGTCCCCGAAACCCCCCTCTCCTCCCCCTCCCCCCGCTCGACTCTTTCCTTCCCCCTTTCTCTTTCTCTCGCCCTTTCCGCCTCTCTCCACGGTCCTACGCCGGGTGTTTGGTACCCTCCTCCTCTTTCGCTCTTCGTCCCTTCCCGCCGCCACCCCCGGCGTCAGCCGCCGTCTCGATGCCGTGCTCCGATGACGGTCGCAGTCAGACGCACCCGGGAAGGGGAGAAGGAGGCGAGGGTGACTCCGGCTTTTTGGTTAGGAATTGTTACCGGCCGCCCCGCGTACATACGAGTTTGCGGCCGTGCCCGTGTATCTCTGATATACGTGAATCAGAGAGAGAGAGAGAGAGAGAGAGAGAGCGCGACACGATATAGGCAACAGGATAAAACTGTCGAGATTGTGCGCTCGTAAACGACGAGGGGCGGCGGCGGCGGCAGCGATGACGCGGCACGAGGGGGAAGGGAGAACGATGTAGTCGAGCGGTTCGAACAAAGACGGTCATATCCACCTCGTGGAGAGAGTGTCGTATCGGCGAATATCGGACGACTCACTCGACGAGAGGACACGTCAAAGTGACCGCGAATTGAATTTTCCTCGGAAGGGCGGAGGGCGCGTTGTAATTCTGACTTTACCGCTCTTCCATTTCCCTTCGTTGTCCTCTCCTACGATCTACAACTCTTTCTCCTAAACACGCAGGTTCCCTTTGCTTTCCTTTTAATCAGAATCGCGGTCGCAAATGCGCGCAATACGCTCGAACACGTAAATTGCTTCATTTGTCATGACACAGATCACGATGAATAAGTACTGTGTGAATTGCTTTTCAATCACTGCGAAACGGACTCGAGATTCGGCCGGTGATGAAAGTTGTTCCGCGCGGCTACGTTTACCGGAGCGTACATTTCACTCTTTGCTATAAATAATCATAAATGAAAATCATATCATTTCCGAACGAACAAAACTCGGAGTGAGATTTCTTCGTTACGAAATTTTCCGCTTTCGCAATAATATTATATAGGCAACTTTCCCTACAGCACAAAAGTTGCAGCAACAATGCATGTTACAGAAATATTGCAGTGTTACTGTAAAGATATCGCTGCGCGTTCTGTGCTGTATGGCCAATAAATATTCAAGTAAATTTTCGTTATGAATAAGAAACACGTGGTAATCACAATCGGAACGGAAGAAGCGTCGAATTCTGCTGACAGGAATTCCCGACGTTGAGACTCTCCCGCGAATTGACGAATCTTGCGTGTATCTTATCGCGTTTTATTCCGGCCCATCACATCTCGTCGATGCACGCGTCAACGTTGCGTTACGATCGACCTTCTTTCGGCAGTCGTGTATTTTCTGGGTTATTTCGCGTATGTGGACCGTATATAATCTAGATACGAGCTCTAAATGCGGCGAACCTCCTATTTAGACCCATGAGTTGACTCACGCGCGACTATTTTTAGGTACGGGCGTGTTTTCGTTCGAGCGTACATACCAGCATGCGTGCGTGCGTGCGTACGTGCGTCTCGCGTATTTTTGCGCAAACGACTCCGCGTTACATCATATTGCCGCACGCGCACCAAAGGATTTTGGAGATAGGAAAAATCGGCACTCGACGCCTGTGTATTAAAACGACGCCTGCGACTTACATTTAAACGTTCAGCTGGATTGTATATACACTTAACACTATTCTTTATCGTTCATTAGGGCATAAAAGAGAAAAACCGAATGCAGAAAATCGAATCTTAACGATTCGATTGATAAGAAGCAGCATTCATTAAAGACAAATGGCTGTTACGAAAGTGTGCTTCGAAATACGTACAAATATTTGCAGCTTAAAGAATAAAAATAATTAAAACGGACTATGATTAATAATGAATATTTACAAGAAATTAATTTTGGAAAAAAAAAGAATTGGAGATGAAAGTTATAGAAAGATTTTCTGAGATAATCCACAAGTGTAGTTATAAACTGAAGTTTTTTCAATTCGAAGAATTAGTTTACTTATATGCTGGAATTATCCTTAATATGATCGAAGAATAACATTCATTAAATAAATGATTTGTACCACTTTATCGCATAATTTTGTATTAAATATTGCCTCAGGTATTATCTAAAATATCAATATGATAAATATCATATTGATATTTTAGATAATATCTGAAGTAATATTTTTTACAATAAGTTATTTACTGCTGTGTTCTGAGAAGCTAATAGCCTTATTATTAAATCGATTATTAATTGTAATTTATTATTTCAGCTTTAGTTTATGATTACATTTTAAGTTCGACAGTAAGAGATGCGCAGTTTATGTAATTGAAAAATATATTTAGAATTAACATTTAAAAAATATTATTAGACCCCAACATTCCTCAAACGTATTGGATCTTTCCTTACTTATTTGATTTATTTATATAGCAGTCTAGTTTAACTTGTTGATTTTAGATAATATCACGAACGTACAATTATAATATGTAACTCGAAATGATCAGTCGAGAACAGCATTTCTACCCGGTGACAGATATTGTAACCATGCCGTAAAAGAGATGCACACGTCCAATTTATTTGCGTGTTTCTCGTAGGGTAGGGTTGAGAGAAGGTTGTGCTGAGATATCCCGACGCGCTGATTGTAACGATATTTGCGCGACCCTCTGCTACACATCGGGATAATTAAACTTCTGTTCTAACAACATCACATGTATAATGCTACCAGCAAAAATATGTACCTGAGAATTTCATAATTAGAATATCAAAGCATTTTATCTATATGTAAGGAAAATCATATAAGACGAAAATTAAAGACATATACATTGAGAACAATTTTGCTAGAAAAGTAAAGTATTTAAAAATTTAACTAACCTGCAGCTCTGTGAAAATAATTTTGTTAAACTATTAAAATAATTACTACTTATATGTAAGATGCATAAGCATGATGAATAATCCGGCAAAAAGTTTTGATATTCTAATAATCCGTTTAAGTGTGTCCCACATAAATTATTTTTTTGGTCCAACAAAATTATTTTCAGATTTGTATCTCTATAGCTAAATTTTTTAATATTTCAACAAAATCGTTCTTTCTCCGTGTAGTTTTATAATATTAAAATGTAAAGTTCTTTCACATCTTGATAATAAATATAACAAAAATATAATCGATAAAAAAAGAATTAATAGACAATCTAAAATGACGCTTTTTCGTTGCATTTCACCTTTGGCTATAGCAGAATGGCACCCCAGACGAATACCCAACTAGTTTGTCTCGCTTCGATCCTGAGTCTCCCGTATCGGCGGAACAAACTCGTAGGGTGCTCGTTGAACGTGCAGTTTGTGCGCACTTCCTTGGTCGCATTACCGCTCATACGTGCGTCCCATTTCCGTGCTTTTCAATAAGCCCCGGTCGGCCTGCTCGCGCGCGGCTTGGTTCGGGCTCGTCGCCATCGTCGTTGTCGTCGTCGTCGTCGTCGTCGTTGTCGTCGTCGTCGTCGTCGTCGTCGTCGTCGAGCCCGTCCATTGATCTTCCACGCGAACGAACGCAACAAAACGATCTTGCAATGACGATGACGCCACTCGAACCCCTGCACGGTAAAACGCGCAGGGCTTGTAATAGAAGTAGTAATGCACGGCCATTGCGCGCACATACACGGGGGAAATGGGTTTTTTATCGATCACTAACCTACGACAACCATCTGGCCTCTGCCCTGCCAGGGATAGCCTGCCGCCGGCGTTACCATTGGCTACGTACATAACGGCTCACCTCGATATCAAAGTCAACAGCCGCCCTCACGTCGACACACCGTACATACGCATGAAGAGACAAAGGCCGCATATTCTCGGCGCATATTTAGCACTAAACGTGTCCGCCTGTCTCTGATTCTCGTCTCGTGTTGACATTTAACGCGCTCGTGGCATTAGTCATACTCGCAGCTTGACCAAAATTGACCGAACGCTAAGTGGAAGTGACAACTTTGCCTAAAGATACTTATCCTTATTCCTGCTAATATATTCGACGTTAAATGTACCATCGTGATTTGCAGTTTATGTTGACAGAAACTATCTCCGACTTAACGACGTTAAATACAAGGAAAATATGACTCAAAGAGAATGAAACTTATATATAAAAAAAAAAACACTTCTTATAATGGCTTTAAATTATGCAAGTCATACTATTATTTGCGAACTTTTGTAGGATTCATTATTCGAGATCTTAATTAGTAGTCGACCGTTACTGACCTCGTCACAGCACAGACAAAAGTCTTTCGTAGTCGTGCATCGCGATAACGCCTCGACTATGCTTTGGAACCTATCCCAATCAAAAGCGAAGCTAAACGAACTGCGTTCCCTGCTAGGGCAAAGGCATTGGTAATCGTCTTGAGTCACGCAATGAGAAGAAGGCAAGTCTGAAAAGCGCAAGGGAGCCTGTCGCGTGCGTTGCACTATTCACTTGGTAGCGGGTTGGTAGACATTAGCGATGATGCCATAGCGAAATCTTTAGACGGCAAGAAAAGCTTTCAACATGGCTATCGCGATATCGAACTGATATTTCATTTTTTCAGACACACGTTTACCGATCATACAGAAAGTAATCATTATTAAAGCGCATTCGTAAACTTATTATCCAAGTTCCAATTTCTTAACAAATGTTTCAGAAGAACATTTTTTAATCGAAATATTTTTTTCAAATTATGCCTTTAAAAATATATTTAGAAAATTTATTATTTTGATAAATTTCAGAATGTAATTTTATTTTAATAAACGTTTCATTTTATTTACTGTAGTAATTTTAATATAAATATTGTTTAATATAACAAATATCGTTTTTATGAAAAGAACAATTTTGTTGAAGTATTTAAAAATTTAGTTCGATACAGATTTGAAAATTATTTTTGTTGGACCATCAAAGTACACGTAGGACGTTCAAATTAATTGGTTGTTAGAATGTCAACATTTTTTGCAGCATTGTTCGTTATGCTTGAAATTCCTATATCATTATTTTGATGATCTAACAAAATTATTTTTAGATGTGTGTGTCATATCAACTTAAATTTTTAGATACTTCAGTAAAATCCGTTTTTTTCGCGTATGTTCAAATTACAATCATCTATAAGAGGGCAATAAAACCAGTCACTAAATCTTCCAATGAGTCACAGACGTCGAGACACCGTTGTTCGAACAAGATCATCCCCTTTCCCGTTCACCTGATCCGTCTCGCTAACGGGATTAGAGCTCCTTTAATACGCGAGACCATTAAATCACTTCAATCCCGTCGAATCGAGTCACTGTTTTCGTGCGTTCACGAAGCTCGCAGACGATCCGTCTAACATCTTACATCCTACTGAGCGGAACAAATCGACGTATATTGCATCCCCTAGATGTTTCCTAAGCACGAGTAAATTTGTTAACTAAACAAAAACTTTTCTCTATAAGTAACTTAAATTTTTAAAATACATATGCGTTGATCATGGAATTGGATGCAAACAAAGTGTGTGAATTAAATTGTCAATCTTCTACTCTCTTTGATTCAAAGTTTAAAATCCCGATCACGTAGAGTGTAAAGTAACTGTCCCAAATACTGTGTCTGTCCTTATTAGTGTGCTTTTGTATTAGTGTGCTTAATGCATACGATACCGAAGATGATATTTTATTTTTTGAGTATTAAAGTATTTTAAATATTTTTTAAAAGATATGAGGAATTTATGTGAAACATACCGCAAGATTTTAAGCTTGTCCCTAATGTGTCCTTAATGTGCCCTATATTGGAGCTGAGAACGTGTGTTATGAGTATACATTGAAATAAATATAATTGAAATAATGATTTATGTAATATTAACTTAAACAATTAGCTTAAATTTATTATCTGTTTTAATAATATATGTTAAAATGAAACAAATGTGAATAGATATACAAATTGGGGGTACATTAATAGGGTCATCGCTGCTTGAAGGACTCATTAATAGGAAAAACATGTTTTTTATTTTTGTCACAAACATTATAAAGTATTAACATTTTTTAGATTAAAGAAATATTATGAGAAAAAGAAATAGTTGAAATTGATTGCAAGCAGATAAAATTAAAGTTACAATATTTAATAATTAATTCAGTAACAAGCAAGTTGGCTAAAAGGCATATTAATAGGGACGGTTATCCTATTGTATTTAAAATATTTCAGAGACTGATTAATCTACAAGTATTTAATAAAAAGAGTATTGGATGTAATGTGGGAATTATGTACCATGAATAATTGAATAATTTTATGCTGGGGAATAATGCATGCATTATATGGAAACGTGCCATGTACACAAAAGATTATAATATTAACGGATAGAAATAGCTGGCTATTTTGTTAGTCAATCACTGTAGATACGACATTATTAAGTCTTTGAATTTTAAATTTAAATCTATTATCAAATTCCTACTGCATTATTAAGTTATCATTACCATTACAGTACATCAACAGAAACGTCACTATTCGCGTGAGAATCTATATATGTGAGCGATTATTTTACTTTATAAGTCTCTTAATCAAGTTCTTTTCCAGTAAGCACCAGACACGATCTATCAGTTCGGTGCTCTGTATAGGTAATGCTCCAGAGAGAATCGCGGGGGGCACTTAGAACAAGTGAGAAAAAAAGCAGGTTTCTCCGCAATTCAACGAAGACGCCGGTGATGGCACCTCCATCTATGGGGTTTCAACGGATATAGTTCGTGCGAGATGTACGATGCGGTGCATCTGGCCGCCCGGTATATAATATAACGCCGCCGTACCGCGGGAACTATAGTCGCTGGCTAGACTGCACTCCCGCACCCCCGCACGACCGAGAAGAGAAGGTCGGCGCAGAGAGAGAGAGAGAGAGAGAGAGAGAGAGAGAGAGAGAGAGAGAGAGAGAGAGAGAGAGAGAATTGTGGGTACTAAAAGGGAAGGGTAGGGGGAGGGGACGATGGGACGGCGACGGGTTAGGCAAAGTGGGTGGGCGGGTGGTTGGTCGGGTTGGTTGGTTGGGTTTTAGGGGGCCCCGCGAGCGGAAGAGCAAGGGAAATGTGGGTATGAACGTGTTCGACGAAGACAGCGGGAGACGATAGGGAGGCAAGGGGGTAGGACAGGGTGACCGAGTGAGAGAGAGGGCTCAGCGGGGGCGAGAGCTCAGCCGGTTCGAAGTAGGGGGCGCTGGCTAGACACCGCTCAGACGGTCCAGGGGGTCGCAGGGGATAATTTCTACAATGGCGTCGACGCACACCGGGATACACGAGACGCATTTGACGACATTTCGATGGAAATCGACGCGAGCGCGAGCAACGACGTTGAAGCGACCTCCCGGAATCGTCGCCGCTCACACCTGCACCGACCTTCACCAACGCACGTGTCCCGATTAGATATGCGAGGCACAAATGCGTGCCACGGCTGGTGCGTATTGGTTACCTGTCCTGTGTCCAGGTGACTGCTGCGATACTTGCCGTGGATACTTATTTAGAGTTCAAAGTCTCAAATGATATTCTAAAATCACATAATAGAAAATTCCCAGCTGCAAATATTTTTTTCAAATGTTTTTTCTTTCAGTGATTTTTTAAATTGATATCATCGATATCTAGTATCTCTATGGCTTACAGATAAATAATAAAATAATATATACGTATATAATAGTACTTGCAGATATAATACATATATTATATATAGAATACAATATATATAAATCTCTCTTTTTTTTTTAATAGATATTTGATAAATGATACTAAGAATATGATATAAAAAACATTTTCTTAAATCAGCGATTAACTTTTTACGTTTACAATAATATCGCATTGACTTGTTTTGATGCAATCGAAGTCTGAGGCGCATTACGCCAATGCATCGGCATAAACCGGGGATGCGGCGAACTGTTTTTTATCAAGTGACGATAGAGAGTTCGCACTTGAATCGAGCCAAGCTGCGTCGGCCCAGGTCGAGACGAAGGTATTCTAGATGAGAAGACATCTGTCATTTCCATAGTTTTTCTCATAAGAATGATGCGCAGACCGTTCGCATTTTTTCATGTTGGTGATACTTCTATACCGTTAAAAAAAATACATTTTTACTTAAAAATTATTTCAGTGTTGCATCTCATCAAATATGTATCTCCGAGCTAAAATACCGTATTTAAAAAAATAATATAATATTACAATATTTAGTATCATATCTTAATAGAAATTTATTTATTTCTAAAAATGAAAGATCTCTTTTTAATTTTTGAAAAAGAAACACAAGTGGCAAGTACCTTAGATTCGTATTAAAATTATCGTATTAATTTTTTAAATCTTATTTGTAAGTTGGAGAACAATTATCAAAATTATTAAGTATTTTATTTTCCAAAATGTTGTAATACCAATGATCATTTCAAGATATCAGATAAATAGAACATATTCCAGATAATAAAAGCATCTTTGAAATAATAAATAACATTATGATAATAAAGGATATTTTAAAAAACTGATCTCTTTTTAAAAAAACAAAAAGCTAATTGCACATTTCTATAAGGAAATAAATAGAAACTTGAACATTTCTTTTTAAAACTGATTGAGAATTCGTTCACTCATCGCAGGCAGGTATCGTAGTTAAATTAATGCGCGTTGAATTAATGTTTAATAACATGCAAATCATATAGCAATGGCTCGGCTGCCGCCGTCGTCGCTTCGCCGGTGTGCATTACAAAGTCAAAAGGAAGATATTGCTATTAAGATCGCGCGTGTATAAGATAAAAGCGGGATTTCCTGACGTTGCAAGTGTTACTCATTCTCTTTGATGTGTAACACTTGACTTTGCTACGTCCCTCGCATGCACGATTTAAAAGAAAACATTAGAGCTATCAAGGCGACAGAAATCTCACCGTCTGACGGAAATTTCTCTGATACTTGTATATATGAATGATTTATTGCGAGTGTTTTTACTCCACCGCTCCTTCGTGGATTCCTATTCACATTCCACAGGCAAATCGAAATTACAGTAATTGTGACAATCGTGGTTACTATAATTGCCATAATTATTCTTAACGCTATAATTATTCGTGCTAATTGTCGTAATATTTCGAATATTTTGCTTCAAAAGCAACCTGTTGCAATCGATTATTGTATTGATTACCGATTTATACGGAATGCTCAGAAGACATATTTCACAATGTCTTCTTTTAACTATATTCTTTTAACTATATTTAAATTTAATTCTTATGCGTCTGACATAGACACTTCATGGAAAACTATTGAAATATATTCAGCTTTAATAATTATAAGAATTAAAAACTTTTTATTAACTAAATATAGAAGAGATTATATATAGTGCTTTATTTAGCAAATGTGTGAATAATTTTTTCAGGATCAAAATATCCTTAATTAGATCTGCAGAATACGTTGTATTCAATTGATAAAAACTTTTTTGAAGTGTACCTAATAATTTCTGAAGTTAAATTTTAAGTAGATTCTATTCCAACACAGATTCTTGAATCAAAATTTAGTTATAAAGATAAACAATGCGTTAAAAATTAAAAATTGCAATGAGTGATGACCTATCCCTGTTAAAAGCTCATCCCCAAACTGGCAAAAGAAAAGATATTTGTGTAATTAAAAAAGACATTACTGGTTTTCGAAACATCCTGTATAAGTGCAAGCGACAGCCGTTATCGCCAAAATAAACGGAGTCGGGGTGCCCGTTTCCGTATATCTCACCGGTGCTCTTCCGGAAGCGTGATCGTCGGCCTCCCGGAAGCGTGAACACGAGGCGGCGAACGGTCGGCTGTTGAAGCAGGATACGGTGGGGACAGGTGGCTGACCGACGTCCGCAAGTGGGCACTTGGGCAGGAAGGAGGACATCAGGACCCTGATGCCCCGGGGGGATGACGGGGAGGTGGACGAGGACAGGAGTTACGGTTTCGTGGTCGTTCCGTGCGTGCGATGTAATTTCCCGCAATGCCGCCGTCTGTCCGTCCGCGACGACGCGACACGATGGGACGGGACGGGACGGGACGGGACGGAATGGGACGAGACAGGACGCTGGGACGCGACGCGTCGCGTCGCGTCGCGTCGCGACGCGGCCCCGCGCACCGCCATATGTGCACATACCACGTAAGTTTACACCATTGTTCCGTCTCACCCTCGCCCTTCCTTTTCGCATACGAAATCGAACATTCCCGCGTTACCTCCGTCGGGATATAACGCGATCCTTGCTCAGGCGAGACGGCATCTTCAAGTGGCACGCTCACTGGGGCGTCTAGACGCCTTACATCGCGACGTATAGCTTAGCTCGTCTCGTTCCATCTCGTCCCATCCCGCTGCGTCTCGTTTTCTCCCTATGGATGTTTCTCCGGTATCGGGAATCCCCATGTTACGTCCGACGGTATAGTTCGTTCGGGGATTGGAAAGTCACCTTCGGTAATGTTGAATGAGCCGATGATCGAGAACGTTCGAAATTTCATATAAATTGTTCAGGTATCTTTCAATTTTGAAAGATAAGATTTTCCAAAATTTTGAATGTCACAGGTACACTTTAATTCTTTAATTATTTTTAATAGTTTTGATTGTTTATATAACGTTGTGTTAATATGATATACTTTTAGTATTATCCATTTATTGGGTTAGGTATTTGCATAAATCCTTTTCATACGATTTTATACTCTGCAATTCCCATGAATTATAAACGAACGCTTTTCTTCGAGACGGTCGCATCGATCCATTTTCGAGAACGAAGCACCTTGACGGCGACCTTGCAAGCTCGGCGATGAATGTGTGTGTGTGTGTGTGTGTGTGTGTGAGTGATGATGCGATTGCATCCATAAAAGGAAAACAATATGATGTGTTAGATTGACTCATTAGCGTTCGTCAGCCTATCAGCAAGATAATATCGATAACAATAAAAAAAAGAAAATCTCTTCCTATGAACGTTAAACATAGAAATAACCAAAAAATATTTACATATGAGAATTTTTTAAAAATAAATATGTAAATATTCAAAAAACTTGTAAGAACAATTAGCCTCAATTAATCAAGAATTTTTTCAGAGATAATTAGATTTATTTTTAATTTATTTTTCGTAAAAAGGACTGATAGAACACTTACAGTGTAGGTACTGTAAATAAATAAATCAGAAATAAGTTCGCAATATTTTGATATCGATGAGAATATCGAGACATTCTAAATATAAGTTTCATCGGCTGTGTCAATTCCACTTTAAGAGATACGCGAAACTCATAATAATATTCGGAGAATTAAACGTTCATACTTAATAAGACAGAACTTAATGAAGCGCTTTCTCAATGACGTGGATACAATGGACTAAAACGTTAATTGAAGACCAAACGGACTACAAGTAGCTAGATAATCAGATAAACTGTTTGAACAGGAGGAGCGAGAGAAGAAAAAAAGAGAGATCTTTCCGCGAGACAATGCGAGAACGTAGCAGCGATGAAACGAGGGACAAAAACGTCAACGGTTATAACTGTTGTGGCTGCGGCTACGGCGAGGACGTCTGATGTCTGGCGCGGGTGAATCGCACTAGCAGAGCTGGAGGAAAAAGGTAGTCGACGGGGATGGGTTACGAGGGGATGCTGTAGAGAGTGGCGGACGTGATACTTGGCGCGTTCGTAGGGTGGTTCCGAGGATTTCAGCTTTTATTCGAGTCGTTTCGTCTTCCTTTCGGCGATGGATCTCGCGTCTCGCGTCTCGCATCTGCAGCGGACAGCCTTGCTGTTGCTTGCCTCCGTGCCGCTTTGATCTGCCTTTTTTCGGAATTTCTCCACGTACGTAAGGCACCGTGCTCCGACGAATAGAATTAAAGTGCGATTTAAGCACTTCCGTCCGAAAGTCGATAGCGGAACGATCGTTCTACGTCCTCGTACCTCGAAATCGCGAAATAATAGATCATTCCTTGCATTTTTATAATAAATATCGTTCTTTAATTGTTTTATCTGATTAAGGAACACCACGCTGAAGAAGTCGAAATGTAAATATTTGAAATTAATTCAATAATAAACGTTTATATGAAGACTTTTGTAAGACTAAATATTTACATTTCAATTTCTCCAGCGTGATATTCCTTAATCAGATAAAACAATTGAGAATCGATATTTAATATAGAAATGCAAGAAATGAACGTCTTCCTTTTCCATTCACGTACGGAAAGAACGATTTTGATAAAATATCTAAAACTTTAGCTATGGATATAGATCTGAAAATGACTTTATTAAACCATCGCAATAATTACATAGAAATATCTCAATAAGTAATATTATTATACAAAAAGTTTTGATATTCTACCACTTTGAGCGTCCTACATAATTATTTTGGTCCAACGAAATTATTTTCAAATGTAGCTAAAATTTTTACGTACTACAACAAAACCGTCCTTTGTGTACTTCATTATGCGCAATAGTATAATTTACGTATCTAGATATGTTACACTGGTAGAATAATTGTATTTTTTTAGCACAAGAATTGTGATTCTTTTAAAATTAAAACAATAATAATATCTTTGTAATTTTTAATTTTATTTTTTAATGTAATTTCTTTTTCTAATAATTTTATTTTGTTGATGAAAGTTATTTCGACAAAATTTATCGCAATAATTAGTCTCAGTGTAACTCGCACGTTGCACAAATGACACACGCAAATGCAAGCAAACTTTTGTGTACAAGTCCGGAGATGCGACAAGTTCTCAAAAGCATGAATGTCGTAATGTAAAGTCTAGGCATGCTTGAGCAATAAGCTTGGCAAATAATATACACTATGTTATACTATGATGTCATCTTCTCTATCAAAGTCCCGTAAGCATTTATCAATTAGATGTATGCGTAAGATAAAGGTCACAGTAAATCATTGAGTCTATTCAGACACACACACACACACACACACACACACACACACACACACACACACACACACACACACACACACATACACATGCAAAATATAGTAATAAAAAAAATAAATATCTCTCTTCCAAGTAAATATCTCTTCTTAAAAGTCAATTTCCGCTATTTTCTGTTATTTTAAGATCTCACGCGATTTCCTGTGTATTTTTACGGAAGGCAGCCTGTGTGACTCGAACATTACACGAGAAGGCGTCGGACGATAAAAGTCGTGCGTGATAAGGCCGATGTTTTCATCGAATTAAATACATGCGCATCAAGAAAAACGTATAAATTATTTGTACATATCGCCTGATTTTGTTATGTCTAATTCATCTTATCGGGCGCATATGCGCACATTTCAGTGAATCATTAAATTATCTTCTTGAAAATTCTCAGTTTTACTATATTATGAATAATATCAATCTTCTTTGTATAATGTATATTGAATAATATCGAATAGAATAATGAATAGAATGAAAAATCTACGAGGGAACAGGATAATACTTTTGAAAAAATGACGTTACGCATTTGTTTTATCCTTTGAAAAAATATTTATATAATTTTATGTTTACGTACAATATTGTTGAAAAGTTTCCAGACATGGAACTTAAAATTGCTTAATATTCAGGTCATCATAACTTGGTAAAAAATCATCGCAGATAAAAAAATAAATAAGTATTTCAAAACTTGAAACTTATACTTTAGCCTTATGATCGTTTTTCAAAAAAATTTTGTCTTTACAGTTCTATATCTTAATAAATATCACGTTGTTGTATTTCTTACAAATTACGTACATTTAACAGTGCGTAGTTTGATAAAAAGTTTTTTTTTTTAAAAAGTTCAATATTTTTGAAAAGTAGTACAAAGATTTACCTCCAAAATGCTTTTTTAAAAATTTTCTTATGATTTTTCTTGACTAAATTACGCAATATTGAAGCTAAACCTGTATTGCAAAATAACTAACGGTGAAATTTGATAAAAAATCATCACAAAAAATTTTATCTTCTCGATTCTGTAGAATTAAATTTAAAAATGATCAGAAACTTGTTAAAGTACAAACTTCGAGCTTCAAAATACTTTTTTAATTTTTTACGATGGTATATTTCACCGAATTTTAATGTTGATTGTAAACTATGCAGGTTTAGTTTTAATGATGCGTAATTCAGTTAAGAAAAATCATAAAAAATTTTTTTGAAAAAGCATTTTGAAGGTATACCTTGTACCGTTTTTCAAAAATATTGAACTTTATGAAAACAAAACTTTTTATCAAAGTGCGCATTGTTAAATGTACCTAATTTTAAAAAATACAACAATGTGATATTTATTAAGATACAAAACTGTAAAGAAAATTTTTTTTGAAAAGCGCTCAAAAGTATGCTAAAGTATAAGTTTCAAGCTTTAAAATGCTTTTTCATTTTTTTGTCTACAATAATATTTTTTTGAGTTACAATGACCTGAATATTAAGTTCCACTAAGCAATTTTAAGTTCCATATTCGGAAACTTTTCGACGATAATGTATATAAATATATATTTTTTCATATTATTATAAACGACCAATTTTAGAAGCTTCTCAAGGGAGTTTTTCTTTATATTACGTTTCCTTTAATATATAATTATTTAGCAATAATCGCGCAATATATATATTTAATGTCGAGACGAAAAAGACATTACAGATGATTGGCTTATGCTTTATAATTTTATAATATAAGAGTCGTTACCATCGCCGCCGTTTTTCTCGGAGCACTGGACGAATGCATAAACGTAATCGGCAGAAGTCAAGTGAGATAAGATCTCGTCGCGTCCCTTAGACTAAGGCGGTTGTAAAGGGAGGTAAACGAGGGGCGGCGTTAACTTCTTGTTTCATGGCCGAGATATGGAAATAGTGAGTCATTTCGATGCGGTGTCGCGCCGAGAAAACTGTCTGCCGGAGGACTACCGTTTTCGCGTAATTCGCGAAGAAGAGTGGGTGCTCATCACACCCTCAGAGGGCTTGTGACCTCGCGGGCGGGAGCATTGAAGCTGTAAAAAGTTCATCGTGCACGCGAATGAGATTGGATCGCGCGGTCGCGAATACGACGACGGCGGCGGTGCAGACACCGCGTTGATTGTCGCAGTTGTCGTTAAAGTTGTCGGAAAAGGAAGAAACAGTGATGGAAGAGTAAGGGGGAGGAATACTATGTAGCTACGCGTCCTTGCGAGTTATGATTATTGCTGCACAGCTGCGGCTTCACAATCGGCCGCGTTACTCCGGAAACCGAACTATCACGTATCTTTCCACTCTCTGAAATATCCCCGAATTATACTTTCTCAGCGTTTCGTAATTGAAATCAAAGAGGATTTGTCATTAAGAACGGAGACACGTCGCGTCTCATGATTAACGAGACCAACTTGGTACGAAGAATGGCACCACGATAAGATTATCGTAGCCAACGACTCGAATCGTTTCCGACGATCGTTTGAGAATAAAGAACCGAGAAACAAATCACATTGTGGCATTAAGCCACCGGAAACAAGATGTTCCCCTCATCTCTCCTTGCCAACGCGCGAGTTCAGGTCAGTTGATTAACGAGTCGTATCCGTTTTGAATCTTTAAAGGGTCCTCTATACAGAAGTCGTAGATGGTTGTGGAGTCTTAAGTCATAGGAAACCAACCAATCACAATCAAATATAAGGAGAATACTCGATTAGAATTGGTCAGTTATCTACGACTTAAGACTTCATGACCTTCTATGACTTCTAAGTAGAAAACCCTTTACTCGAACGAAAATGTCGCTGACAAAACGTAATGATCGACGGTGCCACTATAAAATATTTGCCCAAAGAAATCGATAATAGTTGGCGAGAGTTAATGTCACTTCAGTGAAAATCGGATGTTCCAAATAATTGATTTCGGATCCCGAAACTATCTTAATAATGGAACTTGTCACAGTATAATTTCAATAATGACCTATTTTAACCCAGAATATTACTTTATATCAAGTATCATGAAACAGATGATATCCCTATCCAAAAAAAAGCTTTTACCACTTTTATTTTATTAATTATACTCTTTGGTATCGCGACACATGTCAAATTAACACATGGATATCATTTCTAATTTTTATCTGAAATTTTATTTTATCTTTTATATATGACGTAACTTTCCCTGACGTTTTTTAATTTCTTTTCTATGTACAATAGTATTTATAGCACAGCTTTTTTAATTACAAATGAAACATGTCACCGCTACCGTTAGATAATACGTATCTGTAATTTAAGTAAAAAAAGACCATTTAGAAAAAATATAAAGAATATAAAATGCAAAAATATATTTGAGAGAGAACCTAGAACCATATCTATAATCTATTATATATCTATTCGATATAAATTCAAATATGTTTAAGTTAAAAGGCTGATGTTGTGTTAATTTGGAATTTGAAAGTGTAAATATATAAAAAATAAACAAAGTTATTCAACTTTAATACATATACTTTAAATTTACGTAAAAATCAAAGATAAGAACTTATTTTGTTCTTACATTTAGTAATTAGGATAACAATTTTATCCTCGCGTTATAGAAACTTTTAAAACATTTCGCGACTTTAATTCTCAATGCGTATAGCGCTGCATCGGATTAATTCAGAAGTATTTTCTATTTTGAGCGATTTACGAGGAAAGCAATGAAAGCGACGGTCAGAATGGGATCGCGAAGCGTAGTATTCGTTCGCTCCGGTTAGTTGCGAATGGATCGAACTACCAAAAGCAATACAATATTTCTCAGTAGCGCGTCGCGACATTGCGCCGTCGTCCGCGAATGACACCGGCCGTTTCGTATCGATAAATACTGACTTTGCGAGAGCGACGGCTCACGTTCTCGGTTTCACGGTGATATCTCGAACGGCTTAATGGCGCTGTTAACTGCCGTATTATTTAACGTGGATTTATGCATTGGAGAGTCGGCCGATTAAAACGCCACCGTGGTTAGCGAAGGACAGTGGCTGTCACATCGCCCATCGCCGCGTCGCGTTGCGTTTAGGAGATGCAGATGAGAGGAGAGAAGAGGACGCAGACGTTGGTCGTCGTATCTCTTAATCCCTCGTTATAGCCCGTTGTGACAAACAACCACGGCTCGGCGGAACGGCGAGAAGGACTACAACGTCGATGAAAAATACCCGTCTTCCTTTACATCAGCAATTACACTCAGTTACGTCGCGATTGCAACATCTTAGTACATATATTATGACGCACACGTCATTAACGTTCGTTTTTTGAAAAAAAAAAAAACGTAAGAAAAACTTTAAGTAAAATCACGCGCAGTTGCACCGCGATATATGTCCGTGTCACACTACGCATTGGAGATTGAGGATTGCGAATTAAGGATTAGAATTCAACTAGGTAATTTTAATTTTAATCCATTTTATTCTAATTAGACTCTAACTGAATTCTAATCCTTAATTCACAACCTTAATCTCCAATGCGTAGTGTAATATAGGCATTAGACGTTGGTACCAAGTTGCAACGGTATGAGATGCTATTGCCATGATACTGTTGATCTTATGTATAATCGACAGCTTCTTTATTTTAGAATAAGACATTTTATATAGAACATGTTTTATAGAACTTTATATAGAACATTTATATAGGACATTTTATATAAAACAAAAAGTAATAGTTTTATACCGCAACTATATTAGTTCTATGAAGCAATTACATTATCATTTTTAAAATTTCGATATAATTGACGAAATTCTGACTCTTTTCCAATGAATATGTAATAATGCTTTAAAAAAAGGTTCTAGCAATTAAAAGCTGAAATCTGAAAATATGAAATATTAACTTAATATTTCTGTTCTATAAAATATATCTGGTTGAAAATGAAGAAAATCAGAAAATTCTGATTTATCTATTTTCAAAATTCTAATTAATTCAACCAGGCATTTTTTTCTGTGTAGTAACAATTTTTTTATTTTCATCAGAAAATCGACTTAAATCATAATACTTTTCGATGTCGCTCAAATTATATTAGGTGTTGGAATTAATTCGTAGCGTTTTTTAATGAAAGAATGTTATTTATTTCACATGAGCATTAAAAAATACATTAATGAAAGTACTTTTAAAACTTATAAATACTTTGTAAAACGCTACGAATTAATTCCAACACCTAATAATATATGTTATAATAGATGTTAAGCATAAATTTAAAAAATCAGATTATTTCTGTTAACAGAAAGCATAAATTAAATAAATAAAGAAGCACCAAATATTATTACCAATAAACTTTCTGGTCCTCCTACTATGACAATCCAGACATTTTGCAACGCGAGAGTTGTAAGCGACGTAGGTATAAGTATCTATTTTTCCGATCGAGATTGTAGCTATCGCAATCAGCGTGGGAGTGTAGCAATTGCGTTCAAGGATCGGGTGTTTTCTAGGACGCGATGAAGGAGAGAGAGATTCCTGGCATGCAGAGAAACGGAATTCTATGTGCTCGTGGTGCATACACGAGTGATTGCTGGTGGGAGTGTCGAGAGAAATAGAAAGAGAGAGAGAGAGAGAGAGAGAGAGAGAGAGAGAGAGAGAGAGAGACAGACAGAGAGAGAGAGAGAGAGACAGAGAGAGACGAGGTAAGAGGAGCGGTTGACGGTCGGGCGACGGTCTCGTGCATCATCCACGTCACGATCGCTGCCAATGGGATCTTGGATATCAGGTGATGCTATTGGGGATTTGCATCTCCTGGACGCGCCGAATGCATGAGAGAGGTGAGGAAGCCCTCTCGTCCGTGAGTCGGCTGGCGCGACGAGAATGATGGGAAATCCGGTTGCGTTGCATATATAGGCGAGGAAGACGAGGATGCAGTCAATGCGCATACAGGGTGCTTCCAAATTAAACCATACCAATTTTTAGAAGTGCATTCTTCACTTCATAACCTAATTTTTCTTTATAACTTTATTAATTTCATAAAATAAAAAATAGTTTTTCATTAGAAAAAAATTTAATCTTCCACAAGATAAAATCTTTCAGATTATATGATATGCGAAATGTTTTAGTTTATTTAAAACTGTATAAAATAATGATTAATATAAAAAATACAAAAACGTAAAAATTAATTTTATGAAAGTGATACGATTAAAATATTTGTTTTTTTTTTGCAAATATTGTCACATTTCAATGATCTTTTTAATTGAAGTTATAAAAAAGTCATCTGCGACCAAGGACAGAATATCAGTATCCAACGAGATTTATTAATAGCGAAATTTATCAACTGAATTTTGACCATGAAGAAATCGACTGTGTCGTGTTGCAGTTTGCACGCTAAATTAAAAGCTATTTAATTTGGGACCACCGTGTAGATCGTAGCGGACGCGAGAAAGAGACGCAGATAGATAGCTAGATAGTGCAAACGAGAGAAACGAAGAGAAACGGAACATGGTCGATGTGTCTAGCGCAACCCGGCTGACTGGCTGGCTGGCTGGTTGGCTGGCTGGCTGGCTGGCTGGTTCGGGTAGTAGCTGGCTGGCTGGTTCGGCTGACTGGATCAACCGGGGACCGTCTAGCTTGCGTCTACCCCGCCGCACAAGCCAACCCGGCATTATCTATACGTCTAGACACCCCTGCGCCACCGAGAGAAGACCATAGCGGTTTGGCGCTCCGCTTGTAATTTACAGCGCACCCCGCCGTGTCTCTACACCCACGAACTCCTCTCTCTCTCTCTCTCTCTCTCTCCCCCCCCTTCCTTTCACCATCTTTCTCTTTATCGCTTTCTCCTTCTCTCCATCTCTTTCGCACTCCTGACGACGACTAAGATCACGCTTGCACCTCCTCTACTCGAGTTTTTCCACGTTGCCCCCCTTCGATCCCCCTTTTTCACCCGTTCTCGCCTTGACGTTCCTTCATTTTTCTGCCATCCGATACCAGCTCGAGTGACTGAGATCGAAAGTTCACCGACGTTATCATAAATCTTACATCTAAATCGCGAGATCGTTTTTCTTATAATTTTGTATAAAAAACGCGATAGAGACGAGATAATTACATTTGACGACATGACGCGTAAATTGTTACCGCGTAAGTCTACGTAGTTATTTTTCTACGTTGGAAATTCATAATTACGCATTTGTTATCATTCATTAGAAACAGAAAATTGTTGCCAAGAGTTGAATGTTTGTAATTTCATAGAACAATGACGTAGTAAGCTGCAGACGTTATCGCATTTATTAATACTGCTGCGCAGATATATTTGCATCAAGGTCGGTAGAATGCATGCATGCGCTCTCCCATTCGGTCATCCCTCCCACAGTCAGACTTTTATATGACTATTCTATAGCGGTTAGAGGAAGCTCTGTTAATCCTGGCACTAGATAAAAACAAACCCCGTCCGAAGTACGAAATATGCGTCTGCGGCTGGAAAATCAGAGCGAAATTTCCAATCGATTCCCGTTAAATAAGCGGCGTAGTAAACTTTAATTTAAAATCGTCTGTATCGTTTGTATTCTAATTCATTTTAACAGTTAAAATAATCGTAAATTATTCCTAGGTTACATATTGTGTTATTTTTTCCGAAGATTTTTATCCGAATAGATAAATCAACATAGGTTTATCGGTATTTTGACACATCTCGCACTATGATTTTTGCGGATTTGACCAAACAGACGATAAATTGAGAAAAACAAACATGATATGTCTGTAGGGTTTTCTCATACATATATCATTTTACTTGTGCAGGCTTTTATACAAGTATAACTATATAAAATCATAAAAGACAAACGATATTTAAAGATATCCGAAAAATTAAAATTAAAATTTATTTGTCGATATTTCTCTCTTTGCAACACACGAAAAAAATAGATTGGGTGATTCAACAAAACTATAGCGCGAGTTCAATATCTACAACTGAAAAAGATTTGATGATTTAATAAAGAAATTATATCTGTAAGCAATTATCAGTATGCTAATTCAGCCAATTCTTTGCTGCAATAAAAACTGCTAATATGACAAATCTCGTTCATTACTGTAGCAAAAGTATGCGCCATCTTAGCTAGCATATTTTGTTTAAAAATTTTGATTTATATGTTGAATTTATATCAATTTTTATAGAAAATTATCTTTGCTGTATTAACAAATTCGCTGTGCTATTACAACAAATTTATTGATCATTTATAACTGCTAATTTTATTCAGCGATATAACTTTACTAATTAATATCTATAGAAAAATTGTTATTAGTATATTATATATTATTATGGCTATGGATTTGCTCAGTCAAGTTTACAATTATTTTAACAAATCTTTTTCGTCCGTGAACTTTTCACACAATTATTGGTTACCTGAATTGATCGTAATTCCATATAAAAAAATCATCGCTTTGCGTTTCAGGCAACAAACTACTTAGATAACTGCGCTAGGATATAGCTAGGATATGTGGATGCGACGATGAACTTTCGAATTTCGGAGGTATGGAATAGAGAATGGCGCGATTTTCCCAGGAGTATAAATCGGACGGAGATGCAAGCTACGACGACGAAGGAAGATGGATGGCTAGACGGATAGATCGACATCGAAAGCTTGAAAGGGGTTGAGAGGGAGAGAATGGCGACGGCGATGAAGGCGCAGACTATGGCGTCGAAGTCAGGGGTTGAACAGGCTGATGTTTTAAGCGATGTAAGTTACAGGCGCTACGAATAGCGGTCTCGGGCGTAGATTAGTCGTAATCTGGGTACATTGCACTCTGCAGCGTCTCCATTCTCTCTCTCTCTCTCTCTCTCTCTCTCTCTCTCTCTCTCTCTCTCTCTCTCTATATATATATATATATATATATATATATATATATCCTCTGTTAATAAATGCGTCTTTCTCCTTTGCTCTCTCTTTCTCTTCACCTTGATGTACGCTCTACACAGTATATCCTTCGGTCGTACGTTCTCATACACTCGAACATCGACTTGAGACGATCTCGATGCAGTCGTACTCAGGCTCAGATAGACGCTATCGTCGCTCGCTTGATTATTTCCCGGCCACTTCGACAATCGAAGAAGAGTTTTTGGTGCTTATTCCCGTCTGGCTTTGTAACCGCAGAATTATCGCGATCGTGACAAATACCGAATAACAGATTTACGAGATCTTCTACCGAAGTGGAATTTCCATCTATTTCATCATTTCGATTTCGATATTCTTCCGGAATAGTCCGATATATATATATATTGGATATGGCAAAATTGGAAAATTTACGAGGTCTATAAAAAATCGCGCCGATATTGGATATAACTCGAAAATTCAAAATTGCCCATAAAAAGACACTTTAGACGTGTGACTTTATATTTTCATTGCAAAGATTTCATTCACGATGTAATTATTGAATGAATTAAAGCGATGGAAAAGTTCTATATATGGTTATCTCAGAAAATGCAGGCCGGGAATTTCATTATTACCGCGCGCGATAACTATAGTAACAATCTGAGATATCGAACAAACTGCGCATATACTTTAGTCGAATTCAATATTGAAGACTTCATTCGTTGTGCGAAAACATCCGTCCGAATGGCTGAAGAAAAACAAGATAAAGAAATCAAGAAAGTGACCGAGAGGGTAATCTCTATAACAAAACGTGGTGACGTCTTAAAAAACGAAGTGGCCGCTGATAATATTCGGTAATGCATTTGTCATTAATAGAAAGTATAATAATATAAATTTGTTTTTATAGTAGCTGAAGTAGTATATATACTTGTTGTAATTAAAATGAAAT
This sequence comes from Acromyrmex echinatior, assembly GCF_024713525.1. Lineage (NCBI taxonomy): Eukaryota > Metazoa > Arthropoda > Insecta > Hymenoptera > Formicidae > Acromyrmex > Acromyrmex echinatior. Next base: position 23,406,958 of record NC_141853.1, read on the forward strand.
AGATATAGCCCTAGCTAACAATATTAGATATCTATATTTTCTCTAGAATATTTTCTCTAGAATATTTTATCTAGAATTCTTTCACCTGCACATAGTTGTACTTATTAATTACCGATGTTATGCATAAATTTAAATGGTTCTTGAAAAAAAGGATAATTTACAATAAATGCTATAAATCAATTGAGCTAAAAGTTTTTTAAATAAGGTAATATTAGGCTAATATTTTGGACTAAGACTGTATGATTTAAATTTAGCGGAAACGAAAAGGAAAGTTCAATACAGAAGTTTTAATACAGAAATACAAAATAAACCTAATAGTTCTAGTAATATTCATAACGATAGTAGACTCATTTTTATGAATAAAGTGCAGATGATTATTTCGTTAATATTTTCAGCAAGGAAACGAACTTCCTCGAAAGCTTGTCGCGATGGTCATGGCCGCAGAAGTATGAGCATCTGACTGGGCAATTTTTCAGCCAGGTACCTTAAAAACTCTGTTGGTTGGCGAGTCGCGTACGGAAAAAAAAGAAAAAGAACATGCGAACCGCAGACGAATTTCAATGTGTCCGCCGTGTCACTGACCGTAGGTGTTGGCGGAGAAATGCAGAAAAGCGGGACTTCCGGCGAACACTTTCGAGCGTGACCCGCCGGAAGACGTAGCCGAACGTTCGCCGATTCCTTTGAAAGCTTCACCAGCCTTCCCTAGAACGACATCCGCCCAGATCGGCCATCGTTCATCCCGCACGGAATACAACTTGGAATTCATGGGTCGTCTCTACATCTCGCCAAAGTGGACGATCGACCCTCCTGCGGATACCCCGGAATTACGCACGATACAACAAAAATTTATATTTCTAGGTTGAAAGAAGCCTTGAGCATCCAGAAATAGCGTATCAATACATAGAGAATAATAAAAAAATTTTGTCATAAAGTTTTGTGTATTTATCAAATCATTATCCAAGTATCAAGAAAAATTTCTCACAAAAATTATTTGTTAATTATATTTGATATAAAAGGAATAATCTATTATTTTTCTATTCTCTTGCTCACTCTTTAAAAAAAAAACGTTATATATAAATCAAGCATAGACAGAATAAGAAATAAGTTTGATCACAAAGTTTTGTGTTTATTAAATTATTAATAACGTATCTATATGTCGCTATATGTCGTCATTTTGACATCAAAATGACAAATAGTCAGCTTATTACTTGGTTATTTAAAAAAACAACTTTAGCAAACAGTTACATCTTAGTTAGTTACATCTTATTAAATACTAAAAAGACGTAAACTCTGCAACGAAAGATTTTCTCATAGATTGATGAACTGAAAACCACTCTATAAATATGGTTATCTGGAAAAATTTTTCTGTGGAAAAATACGCGGCTATTGTTGATGCATTTCCAAAGCGCTTTAAAGCTAAAGGTAGTCATTTTGAAAAATAATTATATTAATTATCATTTTTAGTATTTAATAAGATATATATAATACAACCATATAAGACTCTAGAGTTTGTTTCTTTGTAAATATAGATACGCGTTATTAATAATTTAATAAACACAAAACTTTGTGATCAAACTTATTTCTTATTCTGTCTGTATTTGATTTATATATAACGTTTTTTTTTTTAAAGAGTGAGCAAGAGGATAGAAAAATAATGGATTATTCCTTTTATATATTATAAATATAATTAACAAATAATTTTTGTGAGAAATTTTTCTTGGATCGTAAAATAGTTTAAAATATGTTAATTATATTGTCAACTTAATTATTATCATTATAAATACTAAAAACTGTCAGTCTTGTGTGAAATTTTAATTATCAAATTTCCAAGAATAATTGAAAAATACTGACGTTGTCGACTTTTTTTTATTTATAAAAACATTTCACCGAAATACGTAATATAATATTTTACATACTACGAAAGATTGAAATTATTAATATTAAAATTAATACAATGTGTGTGTGTATGTGTGTGTGTGTGTGTGTGTGTGTGTGTGTGTGTGTGTTTGCGAACTAAGTCTAAACTATTCAAATTTAGATATGAGTGATATATGAAAATTGTCGACAACGTCAGGCGTAACAGTAAATTCTGGAAATATACACAGAAAACTTATTGTGAGTTTGAAAATACTGTCAACAACAAACTCTTCTTATCATAAAAGTTAATTTATCATAAAAATTAATAAGTATTTTAATTAATTAATTGTATTATTTAATAGAATAACAGATAAAATTCAAAAATTTTAGCGATTGCTAGAAATAATCAAAGTAATAAATTATAAAATAATCAAATGTAGTTAATTTATAAACGCATGTAGACAATACATTTGTATTAAGAGAAAAATGTTTGATATTTATAACTGCATGGTAAAATAATTATGGTTAAGGAAACAGGAACTCTATACAGTTACTATCGCTGTATATTATATTAGCAGTAATAATTATATTTATAGTTTACCTTATATAAAAATATATATATATTTACAGTTAAAAAATTTACATTTTAACACATTTCATATTTTTCAAACGGTCCACTTAAATTTTTTTGTTAATTTAACACAAGAATATATCAAAAGATAACACAAATAATATGTAAAAAAATTAACACAAAAAATATAATATTAATACAATTTATAAGCAAATTGTGGAAGTATATTTTTCTAATAAAATTAAAATTTATGATATATTAAATTAACACGTACTTTATTAATAATTTATCTTCAAATTTACGTTTTAAAATACATTTTAAATTATTTGTATATTATTTGCTTTTATTTATTTATTCATAAATTATTTTTAACACTAATTATAAGAAATATTGAGTCAAAACATTGATCAATGTAACATAAAATATTCAAATAACATAATTAAATAAATATTATATTATGTTAAATTAATAATTAGATGTATGTTAAAAATTCAATACAAAATTTTAACAAGAATTTGAGTGACCGTTTTCAAATAAAAATACGAAACGTTTTTTATTGTGTATAACTCGCATTTTGAAAAAAACATTAATTACATTATATTATTATAATGTATGAAGATTTTAATCAACTGCGGCATATAGATTGTCGTAATATAATATAATAATTAAATGCGATATTTAATGAGTTAGGACGAACTTTAAACCGATACTTTACGAAAACCATTTGCAATAATTTTTTGCGTACAAAATTTATTTTTAGACACTAGCGATTGCGAAATATGATCTGGACGCAACTCAGCGATATATCGTCGTGTCGCATTCCACGACAGACCGGCATTCGAACGATGTTGCGATTCTCGAAGTATCGAAAGATCGAAGCATCGACAAAATGGCCGCAATTAAACTTCATTATCGCAGAGAAGTAAAATTTGAATATTTTAGCAAACATTTTTAGAAATAGCTGAAATAACGAGTTATTATAAAAAATATAATTGGCTCAGTCAATTATAAAATGAAAATGTACACACACCTGACAATAATTAAGCATCCAATGCACGTCGGTGAAATACGCGAAGAGAGCATGTCCGATAAACTCCATACAGAGCGGAACGTCGAAATCACGTAACAACTTCACACACTCGATACATCACGGAAATCCGATTTTATGGGAAGCACTCGCGATAATTATTTTCACGCAAGATGCACTTTCAGACAATAAACGTCGCGGGAAATATAGAGCTGATTCGAATGCGATTCAACGATCGCCGCGGCGCGTTTCGTGACTGAACCGCGATTCGAGAACTATCGAAGAGCCATCTCACGATTCTCGAAATAACGAATGGTCGAAGCAGCGACAAAATGGCCGTAGTCACTTCGCGGAGAAATACGATTCAAAATATTTTTAGCAAACACTGGAAATAATCGAAAGACAAATTATTATAGAAAAGATTAGCATAATTAATGTAAAATGAAAAAAAAAATATATAAATATATATATATATATGCACATTTGAAAAGTCATGCGATCATTATTATTTCGATATATTTTGAAACGTGAGAAGCGAATATAAATTTTTTCCAAGCAGAACAGATCGTTAAAATCATGGATTTCTTATTTCTGCATTTTCTTTCTCACGTTCGCCAAAAATCATTATATCTACTATCATATATAAGTTTCACTTTAAGTTTGAAACCATATACTCAACTACAAATGTAACGGCTAAAATCAACTTCACACAACACTCGAAATGTTACGATAGACCTGACTTTACGGGAAGCATTTGCGATAATTATTTGCGTGCAAGATTCACTTTCATGTAATAAATATTACAGCGAAATACGGAGCAGATTCGAATACACGATATACTTATAATTATTCAGCGGTAGCCGCAGCGTTGTTTCACGACTGATCGCGGTTCGAGAACTATCAAAGAGCCATCTCGCGATTCTCGAAGTAACGAATGATGAAAGCAGCGACAAAATGGCCGTAGTTATTTCACGTAGAAGTAAAATTTGAAATATTTCAAAAATTGTTAGAAATGAGTGAAGTAACACAAATAATTATAAGAAATATGATTAGCATAGTTTAATTGTAGAATAAAAATTTACTTATTTGGCAATAATCATGTACCTTGTTATTCCGATGAAATGTGCAAAGAGTGTCCGAGAAATCCCATGTTGATAAAAGTAGATCGTCACTGTTGAAATTATAAAAATTGTATAATAACTTGTACAATACTTGACGCGTTGCTACAAAAATCTAATTTTTCAAGAAGTATATTTGCGTTAATTATTCGCGCACGAGATTCGTTTTTCGCGATAAAAATGGTGGAAAATGTGGAGCGGGATTCGAATGCGACTCTACAGTCGCTGTGGCGCGTTTCGTGACTGACTAAAGTTCGAGAATAATCGAAAAACAATGGCGCGATTCTAGAAGTATTCAAAAAGATCGAAATTGCGAATCAATGAGCGATTGTTTCGTGCAGAAACTAAATTCGCACGAATTTTAATGACGAATATTATAAATAAGAAGAAAAATATTTAAAATAATCATTACAAATTGAAATTCACAGACGTTTCGGCCGATATTCGGCTTTCTTTAGTATCTACTACAATTTTAAGTCGGAAGTTAATTAAGTTAAAAATTACAATTTAAAAATCATAAGAAATTAAATCTTAGTCCAATTATAATGTATGATGGTCAGTCATATAAGAAGTTGAGTGTATAAAACCATATAAAGTTCTTGTGAAATGATTAATTTTTGTGTGACTATTACAATGTTGGTCCGTTATTAATTGTAAATCCTCGTGTCGTAGAAAAAGTTCTAATTTGAATTTACATAATTACAAAGTTATAAAGAGTTTTTTTAATATATGATTATATAAAGATAGTACAAACGATTACTTAACATACTTTTACTTGTATGTAATAAGAGTTACAATTATGCACTGACAATTTTCCACTCTTTATAGTTTAATTTGAATTTTTAAAGATGGAAAAACTTTCTAGTATGTTACTTGTTAACAGAATTTTTGTGTTTCTCTGTGTTCTGTCCTTCTGTATTTATATTAGCTAGAAAAATTAAGGGGAAAATTAGAAGAATGAGATGGAAGTTGTAAAAAGGAGGTTATTCGTTTAATAATAGCAAGTATAATTTTGATTGGTGTCTTGCATGTTTTTTTCCTGTATTATGAATTTGTATGAAAGTGATTTGATATGCGGTTTACATTAAAACGGAAAAGACGTGTTAAAAAAAGCAGATAATAACAATGTAATATATAAAATTAATTGTGACTCCTCTTACGTGGAGAAAACTAAAAGAAAACCTGAATCAAAGAACATAAAAAAGATATTAATAAACCATCTAATTTGTTATCTGTTGTATCTGCCATCAATTAAACAAAGATCATGTCTTAGATTGGAAGAACAGAACTATCGTATTACAAACAATTTCTGAGAGAATACACATAAGAAACAAAAATCAGGATTAAATAAGTGACACCGATCGATTACCAGACTTATACTTGTTCCTATTAAATGAATAACCTTCTACTTACAACTTCCATCCTATTCCTCTAATTTTCTCCTTCTTAATTTTTCTAGCTAATATACAGAAGAACAAAACATAGAGAAACACAAAAATTCTATAACAAGTAACGTACTAGAAAGTTTCTTCCATCCTTAAACATTCACATTAAACTATAAAGAGTGGAAAATTATCAGTGAATAATTGTAACTCCTATTACATACGAGTAAAGTTATGTTAAGTAATCGTACTATCTTTATATAATTTTTGTACTATCTTTATAATCATATATTAAAAAAATCTTTATAATTATGTAAATCTTTGTAATTATGTAAATTCAAATTAGAACTTGGAAATTCTTTATGACACGAGGATTTGCAATTAACGAACCAACATTGTAGTAATCACACAAAAATCAACTATTTCACAAGAATTTTATACGGTTTCATGCACTCACTTCTTATATTAACTGACCATCGCACATTATAATTGGACTGAGATTTAATCTCTTATAATTTCTAAATTGTAATTTTTAACTTAATTAACTTCCGACTTAAAATTGTAGTAGAACATACTGAAGAAAGCCGAAAATTGGCCGAAACGTCTATAAATTTCAATTTATAATGATTATTTTAAGTATATGACACCGCAACAAACCGGCATATTGGCTGTATACTTTTTGAACTTTTTGTTTATAAGTATTTAGTCATTATTTCTACATTGTCTTATATTTTATATCTTATATGTTTTATGTCTTCATAGTCAGTTCTTATTTCAAGATCGTTTTAAGTAATGGCTTAAGATGCTAATATTACTCTAGGATTGGTTTATAACATCTTGAGCCTGTATTTAAGATGGTTTTAAATATAAGAACCAACTATATACTGGTTAAGTGGTGATAAAAGTTCGACGCAAAGTAATTGATACGCAAATTAATAAAAATATAATTTTTAAGTAACAATAAAATCAATACATAATTAAATAATTAACGTTTGTACATATCAATCGTTTAATTATGTAATAATTTAACTATTAATTAACAAATTTTACGTTTAATTAGAATGTCACTTACCAGGAACTCTCATGACTACTTATATATTTTTAATTTGTTATTGACATATTATCGAGAGTCCTTAGTCAATTATTTCTTTATATAGTGAAATTTTTATTTTAAATTATTCTAAGAATAATTAATCATAACGGATATATTAAAATATCAAAATAACGCGTTTGAAATAGCAAATTCTAATTATAAAAAATATAAAAATAGGACATTAAATTTATTCGACTGTTATTATTAATAGTCGCAATATACAATTTATATACCAAAGAATTTCTGCTTTAACGTGGGTGGTAATTTCTCCAATAAGGAAGTAGGATTTACCTCAACCGCTACCAACTCTTCATCGTTCAACCAATTTAAGTAAACAAGGTGCTGCAAATATTAAAATTATAATTCTTTCTTTTTCTTTTTCCTGTAATTAATTGTTGTAAAATAAGTATCTTTTAAATGAGAAATATTACCTTATATTTCTTGGCAACTTGAAATGTATATTGAGATTGTGAGCTGGAAATCGAATTGCTATCTTCTGCACTTTCTCCATTTTCACGCTTAAAAATTTTTACCTCTTTTTCTGATAATTCGCTGCTTTTATTAATAATATACACGCTTAAATCATCCTGCATGATTATAATATTCTCATTGCGTGGGTCGAATATAATGTTTGTTATTGGGAATGGACGCGCTAACCACTGTTTCGATAGCCGGCTTTGCAAATGATTAGAAAATTCTGTGTAACTCTTCGTAGGAACATTGTACTCGACGATCTGAAAAAGAATTATCGTTTGTATAATTATTAATAACAAGAATATGTGTGTCTTTCAACAAGCGACACAAATAACACGGTGTGACACAATGGATCATTACATCCTTGTTGTTTGCCAATGTTAAACAAAGATGACATGATCACTGTGTCACACTGTGTCGCTTGTTGGAAGGCACACTATCTTAATAGGTATCTTAAAATATTAAAAACTTCGATTGTGTCCATTCCAAGATATTAATTTTATTGTAGAATTACTGTTTCAAAGACTTTTAATTTAGATCATACGATTTTTTAACATACCTCATTGTACGTCTTAAAATTTAATATTGCTTATATCAAAAAGTAATAAACTGTAGGACTTCATAAAGTCTGTATAAACGGATAATAACGGGATTATAGAGCAATTATATGTAACGTCATCGCGTAAAAATAAAACCATAGTAGTTAACAGTAAATTGCGAATTTTTACTGCCGCAGGTCATTAAACGTTGCACTTTATGATCGTGCATATTCGAGTCAGTTATTATTTTAACGTCGACGTAACGCATGATTCGCGTATTACTTTTAAATCATTGCACCACACACACACACACACACACACACACACACACACACACACACACACACACACACACACACACACACACACACACACACCACACACACACACACACACACCACACACACACACACACACACACACACACACATATATATATCGGACTACATTTACCTTATGGTCAGAATATACTATGACCAGATTTAACGTATTTTTTTGCACGGCTATTGCCGTCGCTGGACAACTATACTTTGGTAATCGCCATGCCTTGAGTGACTCTGCTGTTATACCATCACCAATAAAATACACGGCAATTCCGCATTGCCGATCTGCGCATACAAGATACTTGTTGTCTGGAGAAAAACATACAAGACTGATATTTTCAATGGATTCCTTCGTCGTCTGGAACGATCCAATCAGACTTAAGCTCTTCTTATCCACTTTGAATAGCGTCACGGTATTCTCATTGCCGTCGTTGTTAATAGCGACAAATAACTTGCCATTTGGACTAAAAAGCATCTTTTGAATTCGTTTCATAGATAAATCGGTATCGTTTCTAGATAACATAGCATCTCCTTCCACCACGTCAAAATTGAAAACTCTGACATGAGTATCTGTCGAGTACACAATAGTTTTCGAGTCCTTGTTAATGGCGTAAGAAATAATGCTTTCGTCACCCTTTGTTTGTAATTGCAGTAGCTTTATGGGTTCTTCATCCAATTGATGCAGCATAGAAGAACGTATTAATTCTGGAGGATCTTTAGTGGCTGAACCAAGTCTCCATAATTCTAAATAGTTTCTGTAACGTAATAAGATACATCTAGATTTTCGGCAAATTATGGCACAGGGTGATTGCAGTAGTGGAGGATATTTTACAAGATTTTTCGGTGGATAACTTGACACAGCAAGATATCCATCTACCCCAGCCGAATAAAGTTTTCCATTAGCTTCTACAAGTGCTCTGACATCGTGAACGTGTAATCTCCTCTCAATTCCTTTCACCCATTGAGGTTTTCCACTTGATTTCATGATAATTTTGCAAAAGCTCCGTACAACTGGGTCTACACCCGCGCAATATACCACATTCTTATCATGAGACAAGGTGATAGCTAATATATCAGCTGTATGACTTTCATGAGACTCTATTAAGACTCCCATCTGAGGATCCCAGAAGCTTAAAAAGCCAAGAGAGTCACCGGATATTATTATATTATCATCGGTGACTGCAAGGCACCAAACTATAGTCTCTTCCTTTATATTATTTTTAGAAGTTATCATTTTATGTATTGCATGTCCAGATATAGCACTCCATACTCTGATGGTGTCTGTGGAACCTGTATAAATCATCTCACCCGTATTATCCCATTTAATACATAAAATTCTTCCATTCTGCTTATCAAATATTCTCTCATAAATCAGTTTATCTTTATGTACAGTAAAAGTATTGATATATCCGTCCTCTGTGCCAACGGCCAAGCGAGTCTTCTCTTGATTTACATCCATGCACCAGGCTGCTCCTCCTATCACTATGGCTTCATGTTTAACACTTAGTGTTTTTAAGTCATACTCAATTACCACACCCTGAAGACCTGTGGAAAACAGTCTGGAATCAATCCAGAGTATACTTTCCACTGAGTTCTCGGCATGACCAGCTATAGTACATTCGATAAATGGTGCATTTTCCACATTCCAGATTTCTATAGAATTATTGCTCCTTCAAAAAGGAAAGAAATATTAGAAGACAGTCATAATAAATTTATATAAAGCTTATGAGTTTACTGACATTAAATACATATAATCATAAGTATGTATTAGTGATAAATTCAGTTGCTTATATAACATTAGATTAATGTACATTAAAAAAGCTATTTTATATAAAGTATCTAAATACATACAATGAAATAATCTAATCGACTTTGGCAATAAAATAAAAAAATATAAAAATAGCATAGTCTATTAACTAACGTGACAATATCATTACTGAGTATTTAATTGTTCAAAATATTTATCTGCTTTTATATTTAACTTTGCCAATTTTATGTGTAGCAGATTTTAGTGCAATTTAATGTAGTACAAATTACTAAATTTGCTATTACCTTGCAAGGGCTAACTTTTTCGTTTTCAATTCATGACACAGGCAGGTCACCGACTTCGGCTCCAAATTGTAAAATCTTATGTTATGTATACGATTCGAAGCCATAATTTATCTCTATATTTATATAATTAAATTTAATTTCACATATAAATGATCACTTTTGATGTGTTTATAGAAAACATAACCTTAACCATTACACGTGGACGACGCAATCTCCACCAAACTTCAAGAAAAAATGATAATGCCTTCATTGGTCAAAGCCATGACCGAAACTAGTGACATTTTGTTGTACTCCTGAAAATAGTGGTAACACTCACGATAAACTTCATGATGTATTTCAACTTTCGTGTTATCTCTTGTCGGAATATATTCTCCTGATAACTTTGACGATTTATATATATATATATATATATATATATATAATATATATATATATATATATATATATATATAATATTATTTTTGTGTAATTAAACTAATTATTACTTTTAAATAAAGAAAAATAAAAAGATATCAGATTCCTAAAGATTTATTAATGATTAACTGGAATAACAACTTTAATATTCTAAATTATAGTCACAAATATAAAATATCTATATGAATAATATCTATAGTTTCAAATTTCTATAATCTATGCAAATATCTATTAGTTATAAATATTTATACAAAATTTAGCCAATTCGTTCATATAATATTGTTTTTTATATATTAATTGTATTATTACTGATCAATTCCATTTAACAAATTCTTTATAAATTTTATATATTTATATAAAATTGTATATCGATATTTATTATATTTAATGTACAATATAATTATATAATTTATTATTATTATTATATAACAATATACATGTATCGATTATTTTCTATATTTACTGAACTCGTTAATTACGCAGTTTTTATTTTTTTCTCGTTTTCTCTTCAACGTGAAACAAAGGAAAGCTTTCCAATAAAGACAATAACCGTGCAAAAAATTCAGCTTAAAAGAATAATAGACTTTACATACATCTATTTTATAGTATACTATAAATATTATTTTTTCTAAATAGTAAACCCAGATCAGTACATTAAACGAGCTATAGTTAGGTATAAGAAATAATATTTATTATTCACAAATTATAATTTTCCGATGATAAATTTCAACGATACGTTTCGACTATATTTAGTCCTCATTAGCTGCAGAAATACATAATTACCCCATATATTTATAGATCTATGAATATATGGGGTAATTATGTATTTCTGTGACTGATAAGGACTAAGACTTACTTTGACTGCAATTATTGAAACGATTTTAATATGTAACGACAGTCTTAGATCATATTAAAAGTATTATCATATTTATAGATCAATATTATATACAAATTATACATAACTATGTATGTGCAATTTTTTGTATATTTCTCCGAACTTAATTTCTTCTAAAACAAGTAATGCAAAAATTATCCCTTTAATTATTTTTTATGTTTTCTTATTTTGATATTTTCTTACTGCCTGTTCTCTGTTGTCTGTTGCTTTTCATTGTGTGTTATTTTCTACCGTTAGAGCAGATGTTTACATGGTGCTATCCAGATTCCAGATGCGGACAGATGTGTCAACAGCATATTGTCACACGACTATTAGTTACACATACAATCGAAATTTTATTGTCTTGAATACTTTATTAGTATTTTACAAGCATAATGTAATATACTCGTTAGATGCAACCAGCTGATATATCATGACACATGCACTACACACACGTGCATGCATTATGCTAGCATCGTGCAAACATTTTGTTATTTTGGATTTATAATAATAATAATAATATCGATTTTTAATAATACCTCGTCGGTATTTATTTCTCACACTCAGTGTTCTTCCTTTAAAAAGTCAGTGGCACACGATGCTTGTTTTCAATGTAGATAATTGGTGGTAGAATCTAATCCAGCTATCACCAGCAAGAAAACAAGCATCGTGTACCACCGGCTTTAGCTCCTTTGAAAAAACCGATGCAGAGCGATACGGGGAGATTTTGTGCAGCAACGAGATGCAACGTTGGCGAAGATGCACGCACTCGCGCAAGCGCCCGACGCTCCACACGGCCGAACGTCGGCTCACTTCACATCGTTCGGATTTGACATTTTGACCATTAGCGGCGTACTTCAGTCGGAACCGAGCGCGAGTTGGTGTTCGACACGGCGCGTGAAGTGTGTTACTACTTGCGGCTACGTCGTTCGATTGTCGACCAAATAAATAGCGATTCGTCGTGCTACGCATTACGTGTACACCACAGCTGCTAACTAGGGCACGACGAGTAAAAGGGCCCGTGCGTGATACGAGGTAAATACACATCCGCATCGCAATATTCGGGAGACGGGGATTATCGATTGCAAGACTATTTCCAGAAAGAACGACGGATGACGCATCGACTTGACGTATTTACCTATCCACCTCACGCGACTCTCATGTTCTTTCCGGCTTCGTGCTCGGCGAGTTCGCGCGAGCTGTCTCTTTTATTTCACGACGTTGCGTGCGGTCGAGAAGGAAACATCGACCTATAACCGGGCATTATAATCACGATAATTTACCACGGCTTGATAATACGCGCGACCTTGCCGTCGCGAGAAATCGATCTGGATGGACGGCCTAGCGCCGCGCGTCGTTGATTCGAAACGTTTGAATCTTCCAATTCCTCGATAGTCATTTTTATTTAATAATCGTCACGTCTACCTTATTGGATATTGGCGATGTGAATGTATCGCGCTGTGACACATATACACACACACACACACACACACACACACACACACACACACACACACACACACACACACACACACACACACACACACACACACACACACACATATATGTACTCATACCCTGCCGGCTCACTTTCCACGAATATATATATATATATATATATATATATATATATATATATATATATTACATATCTGCGCGCGCGCTCACGTAGGCGTAATTTTTTCAGGAAACTGAGTACTATAAATCGTTGTTTAAAGATATGATTAGGCGACAAGATATCGCGTGTTATCGCGTAACAGTATCGCTTTACTCCTAATTGTAGTGACGAAGAAAGAAAAGTTACTCCCTGCTAATGTATATTTGGTAATTCACACATTTTATTTCGCTTCGCGATTAATATTGCGTTTTCATGAGTAACTGTGTGACAACTTTGCCTACATCATTGTGTCGTAAACATTAATAAGCTCTTGGATCTGATTCCATCAATGTATATTGTATATAATGATGATTTCTATCACTCACACTACACTGGATTAGTACATATTAAAGGCTGCTTTATATAAAGTAAGGTCCGATACATCAACGTTATTTTAGCTTTGAAGGAAACTTGAACATGTATCTGTCACTGCCTTTCTAAAGACAAACACATATTTAAGTCTCGCTTAAAGCCAAAATAACATTGGTGCAATCAGGCTTAAATGTGGTATGATATAATTAATTCTAATAATTCTAATAAATAACTCTAATAATGAAATATATGTATATTCTATTAAATAATGTGACAATGTCATTTTTGAAATGTCATTATTTGATTGTCATTATTTAATCATTTAAAATATTCTCATGCTCTTATATATTTAACCTACATTTAATTTTAACCAATTTCTTGTATAACAGCTTTTAATATGCACTAATTTAATGTAATGGAAGTAACTGAATTCGCTATAATCTCGGTATAATTTATTTTGCTTTTACTCTTTATCTTTTTCTAATTCTAAGTATTAGAAAAACATAAACAGTTAGTTAAACCGAGATTAAAGTTAATCTTATGTTAAATTTGTTCTTTTTAACTAAACATCTTGCACGAACTTCTTGCATGAACTTTTCTATGTTTTCTCTTTTTTCTTTTCACGTTGGAAAAAAAAGAGAAAAGATGAACTATGCAAGAAGTTCAGCTAAAAAGAACAAATTGAAAAGAACCTGCTAAAGCATGTTCGGATTCCCATCTAGGTGCTCCTCGGATATCATGTCAACCTTATTGTTTAAATAAGAATGATATGATATTCGAGGAGCACCCAGGTAAGAATCAGAAGACTCTAGTTATTACGAAGTGCAATGTTCAAAGCGATAAGTATTGCTTATCAAATTTTTGTGCAGTGTGTATAAATCCTTTTTCTTTGATAAACAGGCAATATGATTGGACAGTTGATATAAGTATGTTAATATTCATATACATTAACTAACTATGCATATAATTGGGATAAGTTATTTAATGTGCCTTTGCATTCACTTACTAATATATTACTCTGTGAATTGGTGCAAGACATAACATGCTTAAAATACATTAGCTAATATTTCTTGTTTAATTAACGATTGTTATTAATTGCCAATATTGTCAATAATTATGAGCAGTTAATAGAATTCACATTCATATATCATTCTTAATAGAGATAAAATTAATTATTTAAAGAAATTATAATATATAAATAAAACTGCAAGGTAATCTAGATTTCACCACATGAAATGAAATTCGTTATATAAGAGTTACAGGTTTTACATTTAGTAGAACATTTAGTATTACAGAATACAGTTTTTTAGGTGTATGGCTCTTTAAGCGAAAGTTTGGAACATTAACTTCTTTTTAATTTTGCTATCTATCTAACATTTTGCTTTTATATTTTTTTATTCTAAGAGCATTTTATATAATAAAAGAACAAAAAATATAATTAATAAATTACGATACAAGATTTAAGTATGTGTGCGAATTATAATGAAAGTCAGAAATGAATGTATAAGATTTAACTTTTAATGAGATTGTAATTATTATATTTATTATTTATTATTTATTATTTTTGTTTTTATAGAAATGATTTGCTTATATCTGTTTTAATAAATGATAGTTTAATACAAAGTATATAATGTTGACGTAACAAGTACAAGTATTTCAAATTTATTTCAATAATTCTATGTACATTTTTAAAGTTGATTCATTTGTTCGGAATTCTATTGATATTGTTCTTTTCCTCAAAGGAGGCCTAGTTATAATAATAGGTTCTTTTTCAGCTAAAACAAAACCAAAAGATGACAACTTGGCAAGCACCTGGTTCGGGATTCTATGCAGGGCAACAAGGTTCTGATCTTTTTCCTTCTGTTTTCTAATATATTTTTTATTATCATATTTCATTATTTTAACTGTATTAATTCGGGGTACATATCTCAAAGATCGTTCAGTTAGCGGTTAGCATAATCACTTGCTTGGAAAGGGTATATCATCCCACACATTTGAAAGCACACCGTTAATATAATGATTATTTTTAGTCAATACTTGAGAATGAAGAAAATTATTAATAAATCTTGCAATAACATGTTAAAGTATTGTTTATCATCATCAATGTAACTTTATAATTAATACATATACTCATGTAATACATTGCAACAGATTGTGTCAAGCATAATTAATGTCTTCAAGAAGCCAATAGCACACACAATCATGAAAACATAATTTTAAAAAAACATAAAATATGCACAATATATATAAAAGTAGTGGCTGCTGTTACTGCACACAGTTCCTCAAGTTGTTACTGCTTATCGCGGTTACATGCACACTGTATTGTAACGTCGATATTTATATTTCTTAATTTTGACTGTGCAGGTCCGTACCCGTATCCTCAAAATCCAGGATATCCGCCACCACAAGAAGGCTATCCATATCCTCAAAATCCCGGATATCCACCACCTTACTCCGGTGGAATTCCACCAGGTAAATACAACTTAAGAATATTATTCAAACTACCTTAAATTGTCACAGTTATATATTTATTTTGTTCATGACCATTACTATTTTTTATAGGTCCAGGATTTATACCTCCACCGGGTGTTCCACCATACGGTGAAGCGCCACCGCCAGTTGGTCCAGAATTTGGAGGAGTACCTCCACCAGGTCATCCAGGAATGTACGGGTCTGGGTATGGAGAAGATCCTATGCAGGATGAAGTCAAAGGGTTTGAATTCAGTGACAAAACGATCAGGAATGGCTTCATTAGGTAAATGTCAGATCTTTAACATTTAATATTCCCAAAGTATATGATGAGCATATATATAATTGTATTTTTTTTTTGACAGGAAAGTGTATAGCATCTTGATGTGTCAGTTGCTTATCACACTTGGGATGATTACTTTGTTGCTTTATCATAGACCGACACAGTTATGGGTTAAGAATCACTCAGAATTGTTTTGGATTGCTTTTGCCTTAACTCTTGTCCTGCTCATATGTATGACTTGCTGTACCAATGTGAGACGTAAAGCTCCGATGAACTTCATATTCTTGTTCCTATTTACATTTGCGGAGGCTTTCCTACTGTCCGTGGCTGCATCAACATACGAGTCTCAAGAAGTAAGTTATCCGAAAAGATTTTATAATTTTAAATACTATATATATAAAGAACTATGTTATTAAGCTATAATATGTAAATGGTGACATATCTACATAGAGATGTTTTTTGCAGGTCATGCTGGCTGTTGGAATTACAGCGGCAGTGTGTCTAGGATTGACGATATTCGCATTTCAGACAAAAATCGATTTTACCGGATTGCACAGTGTCTTGTTCGTCGCTGTGCTCATTTTACTTATTTTCGGTATAATTGCAGTGATCTGGCACGGAAAAGTTATAACTTTGGTTTATGCCTCGCTAGGCGCGTTTATATTCTCCTTATATCTGATTTACGATACGCAAATGATGATCGGCGGAAAACATAAATATTCTATTTCACCAGAGGAATATATCTTTGCCGCGTTGAGTCTGTATCTGGATGTCGTCAACATCTTCCTGTATATTTTAACTATTATTGGCGTTTCGCGAGACTAATTGATGTCAATTATGATATTTTGACTTGTGTTATACTTACTAAGGAATACACACATAAAGTCAGTTTTTACTTACCGCCGTCCTGCTTTGGCTCTCTACAGTCATTGTTCTGAGAGCGCACTGTAGGCGAAGAAACAATGAAGTATGAAGAAGCATAACATTGGCAAGACTTTAATTTCTACGAAGATAGCTTTTACAAATTTTCAAAGATTAATATATCTATACAAATAGCACGCTTATACTTGAAATCTTTTATCTAGTTTCATAATGCATAAAATATTTCCCATAAGTTTGGGGAGAAAACCAAATATAAGTTCTTGTAATTACTAATGTATAGAATAGTACATCATTATTATTATTGTCATAAAACTCAATGTTTATTTTTTGTCTTATTTTGAGTATTATAAAAAGCAGTGGTTATATGAGTTTACATGCTTTATTTTTTTTTATTTCTTTAAAGACTTAAATTTTTCCAATGTCAATGAGTATATATGTCTAATTATAAGTGCGTAAAATTAATTATTGATATATAATTGTTATAAATATATGTCATAGTGTGATAAAAATCGAACGATAATTAGTTATAGTATATTATCTGAACTTAACTATAATTCCAGGCAACTTTGAAAGAAATGTGGAGATGCTTATACCTTGTTGCCTATATATACATACATATACATATATAAAAAGTTGAGATTGTGTTTATTTTTTTGTTCAAATTTGAATAATAAAACATACAATTTATTTCTCTATTTATTTCTGTATATTTCGGTATTTATGATCTTCTTTCGATTTCAAATAGCAGTGCATAGTATATTGCAATGTATATATGTATACACAGTAGTATGATGCAATTCTTTTTTTCGACAAACACGTTAATACTATTCGCGATAAGACAATTTCCGTGTAATGTTATGTAAAATAATAATTCTGTATAACGTTATCTGATATGAGATAAATAATTAGATGAAGTAATTTAACAGCATCTCTAAACAAATTAGATATCCAATTGCAATTATATATTTTATATATATATATATATATATATATATATACATATACATATATATATATATATATATATATATATATATATAAAGTACATATACTATTATCTTTAATACTTGCATTAAAATGTCTATATATAATTGTTATTAATGTCTGTTATTAACGATAATTTTGCATCTATAAATATGCAAACTCATTCCATACAGGACATATGTATATATGTGTGTATGTGTGTGTGCGCGCGCGTTTGCCTAAGAAATAAAAACGACAAATTCGAAATTGCGAATATTTATATTTATAGTAAATCGGCCGTACACAAAACGGTAGAAGCTTTTGGTTTAAGTTCTCCCTAATTTAAATGTACAAGTAAGCATTGTGGTGCGATTATTCACGCAGAAAAGCGTTCAATGTTCAAAAAAATGATTAGAAGCCGACGACACTCATACTCACATCACTCAACATGGTAACAAATTGCAGCCTCGTAATAAACAATATGTATAAACAATATGTCCTAATTATTTTTTTTCGTGCAACGATGCAATGCTTTACGTGAAACATGAAATTTTCGCCAGTGAAATCTGTTTTAAAATTTTTTTTTACTACATCCGTATAACTAATGAAACTTTGTTTATATATCACACATACAGTCGTAGATACAATTGTATATGCATAAAACAGCGCGCCTATTTTTATAAACTTATTAACATTTATATAGATTTAATTAAAAAACATAATTTTTTAAAAATATTGGATCGGTCAAATCATCTTTATTAGCAATTTTCGATTGCAGCATAGAAAAACGTTTTTTTCCATCAGATCAAAAGTGAGATTGGATTATATCAGATCAGGCAGTGTCGTGAAGTGTTTATGTTATGCTTTAAATTACGCTCTAAATCTATATCGAGGGATCTATCCCAGGTGGCACGAGCTGATATATAGTTCGTTATGCGCCGTTAAAATAAATAATATATAAAATTAGCAGCACCGATTCGAATTTCTTTCTACCCTTCGATCAACCGTTACTCTGTCGGGCGCGTCTTGTGGTTCCCTGCCGTGAGTTTTGTCCAATATTGCTTCTGCTAGTTCGCTAAATGCTCGATCAATATTGATGTTCGCTTTCGCGGACGTCTCCATAAATCTAATGCCATGTTCTCTCGCTATCTGTAAACAAGATACAAATTTTGGTTAAAGAATTATCATAGATGTAATACAGATAAATCGAGTATGGCATGCGAGAGAGATGATAAAACTTAGGTCTTTCTTCTTTCTCTAAAAGACGAAGAACAATTTTTGTTCTGCTTACTTTAACAGACAAAAAACAACTTTTGTTAGAAAGAAAAGAGGGATCTGAGTATTGCTCTCTCTCACATGTGGGGGCCACCGCAAAGCATTCCCTAGCACATATTATATGTTCGATTTGTACATTATGTCTATAAAACCCATCATGTTTTTAAAACCCACTCATAAAAGATTTTATCATATTGCTCGTAATATATCAAGAAAATTTATCTATAGAATATTTACCGCTTCTCCTTTCTCTGTACTGACAACACGTTTTTCTTCCATATCACTTTTATTTCCTAAGATCATTTTCTCCACATCTTCATTTGCATGCTATAAGAAATATTTACGACAATCATTATAGGTTTAATATAAGAAATTGAAATATAAATTTGTAAATTGTAAAATGGAGTACATTATACTCACTTCATCAATATTCCTCAACCATTTCACGATATTTTCAAATGTCTTTTCGTTAGTAATATCATAAACAAGCATAATTCCCATAGCTCCTCTATAGTATGATGTTGTAATAGTATGGAATCTTTCCTGTCCAGCTGTGTCCCTGCAGATAAACAAAACCACATAAATATATAGAAAATTTTTAATGTTCATATGCAACTCACCATATCTGTAACTTGATTTTCTTTCCTCTTAATTCTACCGTCTTGATTTTAAAATCAATACCTGCAAAAAAAAGAAAACACTTATGTTCAATAAAAAGAATAAAACACAAATTACAATTTCGAGAAACTCTAGGTACATATTTTGTGCACTCTAATTATCATTACGAAAATATAAATTAATTATAGAAAATATACTTTAACTATATTAATTATGGAAGGTATCTTAGTTTTTATTTTTTATTTTTATTAAATAATTATTTGTATATAAAAGAGAATAATTTGTATATTACTTATAAAATCATATACATCTCTTTTGTAACTTGTGCAATATGTATTTATTTATGCTCATACAAATGGATGTATGACTCCGCTAAAATCTCGCGAAGCAAAGTGCAATTACTTTTTTTTCTCAAAGAAAAACAGGCTGATAATTACACCCTGATCACTATGCGAATATGTATGTGTGCGTATATGTACACACACGTGTGACCCTCACACATGAAACGAAGTGGCGATCAGCTCGATTGGATTGAATTTTACGGAACGTGACGACCGTAATTTCCAATCGAAGCGCGACATTCTAACCTAATCGTCGGAAAATGAATACGAGCCAAGTTCGTCGTCATCGACGAAAGAATCTCCATGATTCGTCTCTACCGGCCTTTCCCGATCTCCTTCCCTCACTCTCCGTCTCTTTCTCTCACCTATTGTGGAAATGAACGTAGTGGAAAAGGCATCGTCCGAGAAACGGAACAGTATGCAGGTCTTGCCAACGCCGGAGTCGCCAATGAGGAGTAGCTTGAACAGCAGATCGTACGTCTTCTTCGCCATTTCGCCGCCGAGGCAGTCCCGCGTCGAGGAGTAGGCGCCAAGAAGGAGGAAGTAAACAGAGTAAAAGGAGCACAGACCTGCTACGGTGGTGCTGCGGTGACGGTGACTCGCGGTCGGTTGGTTGTCGCGATTAACAGCGACGATGCTCCGTACATCGAACGTTACGCACCGGTTATAGCCGTTCAAGGTCGAACGAGGGCGCGTCTCCCCGACGAGCTGCGACGTACGTATACGTATGTAGACGTATCGTGTCGTATCATACGGGCGAATCGGTCGCGGAGAGGCGGCGGACTATTAAAAGACGGCGCGACGTCACGCGACGGCGGAGTCAACACGACGCAGAAGCCATCGGGGGTAAACGCGGGGGTGACTTTCGGCACGTTCTCTCTCTCTCTCTCTCTCTCTCTCTCTCTCTCTCTCTCTCTCTCTCTCTCTCTCTCTCTCTCTCTCTCTCTCTCTCTCTCTCTCTCTCTCTCTCTATGTATCCTCTCTGCGACGTTCGCTACTGTTCGCTACTTTGCACTCGGTTGACCGACAACACAACGCAAGATCGAACAACGCGATCAGTGTTACCGGCTGAATGAGTGCGCGATTCGCCACGACATCGCACGACGTCGGCGGTGGTCTGAAACTACTACGGTATATTGTAAATTTCTATGGATTCCTACTTTGTTATCGAAAAGAGTCACATTTTATCTTCGTGATGACCGATAAAGGGGAAAGGGGACAAAAGGGAAGGGAATTTTCCGTTATAGAATTTTATCATGATATTTATATGATGTTGAATATATTATCGTTTTTTTGAAATAGTTATTTTATGATAATAACACATAAAAACATATGTGGAATTATATTCTGTATTTGTGATAAAAATAATGTTGTTTCATTATAATGTATTTATTAAAATATCTTCAGCTTAAATTTTATTCGACCCGTGAAATATATTCCTGATATATCGTAAATCGTTTTTATTGAAATTATTTAAATTTGATATTTAATTATTTAAATTTGGTATTTATGTATTACTCATTTTATCTTGACATTTGTATGAATATTGAATATTTATATATATATGTACATATCTTTTTTGAAAGTTATTTTCATGTCAATAAAATATAAAAATATTATATATCACGTGTGAAATTATTATGCATTTAATAAAATTAATATTTTCTTATTACGATCTGTTTATTATAGAATATCTTTTGTTTATTAAATTTTAAAATCTGTAAAGTATATTTTATAATAAATCGTTATGTTTTTATGGGATTTATTTAAATTTGCTGGGGAATTTATTTATCATTTCGAATATTAAATTTCAAAAATAGTCTTTATAGGTATTGCGTAATCGCTGTGATAATAACATCAGAAATAACCGAGATCCGGGAAATCCCGAAATAATGATGATATCTCGTTTTTAATGAAGATTGGATTCGCGTTAAACTTATTTTTTTTTATACGTTACGCATTCACATCAATATATGCTGTAATAAAAATCTCATTCTCGAATTTCCAGTACATATCAAATTGCTTCCTACTATATATATTTAAAAAATTATTATACTGCGATTATAAATATATACAATAAGAGAAGCTTTCCAATAAGAGACACAGATGACACAGTAAATTATTACGTCCTTGTTCTCCAATGAAATGATAACTGTGTTACACAATATCACTCTTGTTGGAAAACTTGAAGAATCTCTCATTAGCGCTTTAACATATGAATGTACATATCGAATATATTGCTCGTTTGTTTGCAAAAAAGAACATAAAGAGAAAAAAAAAAAGAAAAAACGTAACTTTAAAAATATTGCATGTACATTTATTTTCTGAAAACTTTGTTATGTCATTGTGTAGAAAATTAATGATATAAGTTTCTATGTACTTAGATAAGCATACACTTATGTTAATTTTACATGTACGTTTTACATAAAAAGTGCATATATTAATCAAATTTCGTAATTTTATTCAATTTCGTAATTTCGATGCATGCACTTTAAAATATTCTTTGTTGCATATTCATCAATAACCGTCTGCGATATCGATATTACGTAGACATGACGTCGGTTATTCGATTCCTACGTTTCTTATCGCTATACCAAATAGCCAAGATGCATGCGTTTGCAGTTCAGACGCAAAGGTTGGCGCATATTTTCTTTGCAGTATGCAGCTGCAATCGAAGCGTGCCTGCACATTGGCTTCGCTGCTTTTTCACAAACATATATATATGTACATGCCAAAGATAGCTAACTTGGCCTGCGTGGGCGAAAGTTTCCCTTGTTCCTTCTCCTCTCTGCATCATTGCCTCTGATGATCCATGATGTATTTATTGTTGCATGTCTACATAAAGATGATTTATCTAATTTCGTTCTCAATATAAAAAAGAATATTTATTTAGATCATTGTATCATTTTTGTTCCAAGAATTTGAGTATTATTATTATTATTATCATTTCTGCTGTTATTGTTATTACAATTATTATCCTTAATGTTATATTAAATTACAGTGAGTTTGCAAATCATGTAAAAAAAAAATCTGTAAAATAATCACAAACAAATGTATGAAAATAAAATAAATCTAAGAAAAAGTGTTAAACGCATTTTGGAAAGGTAGACATTTCGATTAATACTGCGAATATTATAAAAAAAAAGAGAACAAAATATATAAGTAATTTATCTGTTTGCTTTGTACATGGAAACTCTATTTATGTTACATAAAACACTCTTTTATGTTTCATTGTAAAATTGTATTTAAATTGGAACATCCTAATTACGAAATGATAATTATATAAAATAATCACTTCTTTTTTTCATTTGCGTAATGAACGTAAGCGAAAATACGTAATGCAAAAATTAAAATTATTCATTTGCTATCGTAATTGTACTTTAAAAAATTAAATAATGTGTATATAAATATATATATATATAAATAAATATGTGTGTGTATGTGTGTGTGTGTGTGTGTGTGTGTGTGTGTGTGTGTGTGTGTATTCATATATTGGCAGTTACATTATGCAGAGTTCTTTGAGAAATGTATTAAGAAACAATATGAAATAATTCAATAGTTTGATGGATATTATATAGTGAAATAAGATCCGAAAAAGCTAGTCAAAACTCACATTTATTCTACGAAGTATAAATAATTGCGATTTCTGAGTACTTTCTTAAATTTTTATAGCATAGTCCAAAGCTGTTACTTAAAAATTATTAGAGAAAATGACGAAATTTTTTTAGTTTTAAAATTCTTTAGGTCTCTTTGTATGACAATGTTGTCAAACTTTACAGGAAGACAACATCATATAAAAAAGTCTTTAAATAGAATTAATAATTAGACTTAAATAATAAAAAATTAAAGTATTTAATAAAACTATTATATGGGTTTTAAAATAGAATTAAAAAATTTGTTTTTCTGATTTCTAACCATTTTTTTGGATTTTACTTTTGTATTTTCTGGCATATAAAATTATGATATACATATATGAAAAGATCATGGTTGAATGGAGCAAAAGAGATTCTTATCAAAAATGTATATGTAATTTTAGATTAAGTTAAGGTGTATTTGTTATTTCTCTCTAACGCATACACATCTAATATGATGCATTTCAATGTAGTTTCTTAGATAAACCACTCTTTCTTTTTTTGTACTTGACGACCAGTCTATGTCAGAATTTACGACCGCTGAATCCGGATCCAGAACAATTTCAGCACGCTTGTCTTCTTGCAGCAAGTATTCATCTTTATGCCTAGACATATATCTATAAGAATCGCCATGATCACAAGTGCAATCAAAATAACCGCTAATACGCTTTCCAGAATAATTGTATCAGTCTCGTTATATACCGCTCTTACTTTTTCCTCATTTACCTGAGATGATGATCGCGTTTCTTTAATACGTTAGCAGGTCCGTTCTCTTAAAAGAATAGCTTTAGCGATATATATCATCGAATTCAATCCTCGATATGCATCCCGCGAATCCCTCTGACATAGACTCGTTTCTATGCCGATGTACATGTACTGAATATTGTTGAATTGCGTGTCTGCAGAATGCTTTATGTTAAATTCAAACTCCTTTATCTCATAATTATCGATCTGCAATATCAAAATAGCGCCAGATTTTTTCCTGCCGATCCTAACATTGTGATACTGTCCCAAACGAAATGCTTCTTCGGAAATATGACTTCTTCAAAATCGAAGTCAAATACTACGCGTAAAAATCCGTTTGAAACCATTATAGTCATGTATTTTTCATCAGAAATATTGGAGAATAGATCTAATAGAAATCCTTTCAGATTCCTTGCCGTAAAGCTAACGCGTATTTTTTCAGAGATAGTGGAACGCCGGCTACTCGCGAAATCGTATTTTATCATTGAATTAGGTTTCATGTATACGCCAATTTCGTTTGCACAAATTGGTCCCTTAAATGTGATCCATCGGCAATCGTACCAGTATCCATTATATACTTCATGGCACATGCCATTGTTAAAGCAAGGATTACTTTCACATCTACCAACTTTCCGTAACGCCGTACAATCTTCGTCGATCATTTCAAGTCTTGCAATTGAGAAGTAGTGCTCTTATGCAACCGGTGTATCCGTCCTACTACGAAGTCTGATGTAAGTCTGATGCAACGATGGACGCACTGGACCCGGAGGTTCTCGCACTTCATTCTTCATTGCTCCATCGATGACGATTCGGGCTTTCTTTCTTCTGACATGAAGAATGCTATTTATCGTCACCCAAATTGTAAGATGTTTATATGCTAATGGTAAGCGGCCCTCCACCGATCACATACTGGAAATATATTTGGTTTCCATTGTGTATGGAAACTTTGATATAATTGGTGGATCCTTTGCTATAAATAATTACAGCCTGGATAGTGATTTTAAACTCGAAATAAATATCGCCGCTATCGTCCAATATCAAAGGTCGGCAAGTTGATAGCATCTCTTATGCGGAACTACATTCTTGAATAAATCATCGCCTTCGCAAATAAGCGGGCCTAATGTATGACCTTCTTTTTCATCAGGGTACCAGTATCATCAAAACATAATTGTTTAACAGGAAGATGTTCCTTCTTTCTAATCTCCTCACTATCTATAAACCATCCATTCAGATCGCAGTTGCACCACTTGGTTATATCTGTACATTTTCCTTCTATACCGCACTCACATTTTCGCGACCCGGACAATCCCGGACAATGCGCCACCCTAATAATCCATCTTCTGATTATTCCGACTGACCCACCATGAATTCGGTTTAAAATAATCATCTGGAGGAATTCATATTCTTATATGCCTGGCATAATAAAGGATTTAACGAGATATGACAAACGGCATCGGTGTACCCAGTATTAGAACAATCACAGAAGAATTCATTAGAATTTTGACGGCAAACACCGAAATGTTTGCAAGGATTTGGATTCTAGGACAGCGATCTACCATCTAGTCATCAACAACAACTTCAAAAACAACTTCTTGCAACAGTCCTTCCAGTCGGTCGGCAATTTATAATTTCCATCGATACTTATCATTCTCATACAGCCAACAAAGTCATGATTGCTCTCCGATCCGATCGTACCACAAATAAAATAATATGATCCAGTTATCATATCCAAGAGATGCTCTGTTTTCATCGAGCGTCTGTTGACATTTAAAATAAGCGAATTTTTGGCAATCGTCAAGATTACTTGATGCCATTTCTCGTCGTTGAACTTCTCGTGAAAATTGTCCAAGTGCGTGATCGGATTGTTAGGATTTATATATCGACTTTCAGTTTACCTTCTTCCAAATATAACTTGACGAAGCCCGGACTCTTAAACTTATGATAAAGAATTATGCCTTTCTCTTCGTATAATCAAAACGCGAGAGAAACGTTCATAAATGATATGCTCTCATAGCCTCTCAATAAGATACAAAAGTTAAAAACGTGACAGATATTATCGAAGGTTCCGGATAAGTGTAAAGCTGTGTGTTAATCTTGTAATATCGTAAATTCTCATGATTTTCGTTTCCTTCAGCTCGCAAATTATATTCATCGAGTTTAGATAAAAATTCTCTATGCAACCGGTAAAATTTTGGACTACCACCAAGCCATCCTGTTTGTTAGGCACACCGCCAATGTAAAACTCTCGATTTAAATCCACAGTCAATGAAATACTCCTTCTACCTTTAATCAAAACTCTGTCAATAAAAAAACTAAATATCTTTCCGATTACGTGAGATCACAACGTCGTGTCACGTGTTATCGTCCAAAACACTGACAGATAGATTTATCATAATACTGGATTCAAGATTAACTTGTTGTTATGCAATTGCAAGGCTATATAATAATCACTCTGCGTACCACGAGAATACATTAATACGCCATCAGTATTATTTGTTTTAAATCGAAAACGATATAGAATGTCTGTCGGTCTCGATAGGCTCTCTAAGTAAATCCAATCGTATCAGAGAGGATCCATTAAAGGAAGCGATATCAGATACATAATCGCATCCGTAAAGTTCGACTCTCAGCGATATCCTGTCTCGTGTTGGATTTATTCTATAATTAAATTGTTCAATTATCGATACGTTAAATTTGTTAAGTCTCTTTATACTGTCTCTGTCTATGTTACCTTTAAACATCTCATTTACATCATCCTGGTCATTTACATCATTCATAAGTAATCCAAGCTTGATCAAGCTAAACCATCTGAATATTGAATAATACACGCATTCATTAATATGCGCTCGCCCTCGCGTAGAAATGCTGCGTATCTCATATCTGTCTCCCAGCTCCATAGTAAGATATTGATTATAACTGCTAAGTTTTGGTAACCACGCGGAATCTCCATGTAGCCTAGCATACCTTGTACGATCTTCTCTTGGGCAAGGAAGTTGTCGCTATTATATCGAAAAGAGGAAAGATGCATTCGTCGTCATTGTAGTACTTTCCTATTTCTTGCTTTTCATTATTTTTTACATCTTATTTTCTTGCTTCTTATCCGGTTTTATGTTTTATGTCGCCCGAGATAAAAATTAACGAACTTCGAAAGAAACAAGAAATACGTAGCAAGAAATATAATTATCTATAAAACGGTTGTAAAGGAGAAAAAAGCAAAAGGTAAAAAGCAAGAAACAGAAAACAAAGAACACAGAATTTGTAGAATAGGCTTAAGTCATAAAGAAAATTAGCACGAATAAATAAGAAAAAAATATTTTTTCTTGTTAAGTTAAATTATTAATGCATACAATACCGAAAATAATATTTTATTTTTTTAGTATTAAAATATTTTAAATATTTTTCAAAAGATATGAGGAATTAATATGAATCCAGTAATACGTACCACAAGATTTTAAGCTTGTCCCTATTAATGTGCCCTGTATGGAGCTGAGAACGTTGTGTTATGAACGTACATTGAAATAAATATAATTGAAATAATGATTTATGTAATATTAACTTAAATTTATTACCTATTTTAGTAATTATATGTTAAAATGAGTCAAGTGAATAAGCACACAAATTGGGAGCACATTAACAGGGACCATTGCCGTTTGGAGGACTCACTAATAGAGACAAAAACGTTTTTTATTTTGGTTAAAAACATTATAAAATATTAACATTTTTTAGATTAAAGAAATATTATAAGAAAAAGAAATAGTTGAAAAACCGGTATTGATTGCAAGCAGATAAAATTAAAGCTACAATATTTAATAATTCAGTAATAAGTAAGTCGGTTAAAAGGCACATTAATAGGAACAGTTAGACTAATTCTACAATGTGCTCTTTGTTTCCTGTTTCTTGCTGTTTGTCTCTTGCCTTTTTACTCAATAAGACAAGAGACAAACTGCAAGAAACAGAAAACAAAAAGCACATTGTAGAATTAGCCTTACTCTACAAACATAAAATAAACAAAGAAACATGCCACGGCCATTTGACGTTTTATTACGTAATATTACAAATAGGATAAAAGAAACAGAGGAAAATTTTATAAAAAAGAATGAAAAGGCGCAGTTCCTTATATTTCTATCAATTATAATGTTATTTTAATTTTAATTTAAGTTACTATTTTAATTTTGATTTAATTTACTTTTTATTTTTTCTCGAGTTCTAGAAATTAGAAAAAATAAAGAAATAAAGAGATCAAAATTGATCTCTCTGGAAGAAATGAATATAAATGAACCAATGTCTTGCAGTAACTAATTGGAGTCTTTAAAAGAAAAACAAGAGATTCAGGGAAAACGACAATAGTTTTTAGTATTTCTATAATATTTCATGTATTTTTTAAGTTTACGAAAAAAAATCTTTTTTTAGGACACAAATTTGAATCTAACCAGCAACAATAGCTTAACATTTCTAAATATAAAAATAGGTGATATTATATAAAAATGTCTAATTATGGAATTGATTTTATAGCGCTGAACAGGCATGTCGAGCATGAATCAGACATGTGCTTCAATATGCTCTATCACTGAAAACATATGTATGCGCACGATTTTTTGGAACAATACCGTGCACGTGGCCGGTGTCTACAAAAATATCCACGCACGCACAAATTTTAGCAACGCGCTCCTCAGTTCTCTCAGTCGCGTATACATTTTATTTTGACAACAAATGATTGTCGTTATATCTCCGTCATGATAAACGAAATTATGAAATCTGGACATGTATATAGGAAACTTTACTTTAAATCGTTTAAATAATATGCAGTAGTTAAAATTAAATTATTTTAAGATAAAAATGTGCTAATAATCCTGAAATAATTTTAATAATGATAATAAAAGATGTAAAAATATATGATTTCTAATAAGGCGAGAGAGCCCTGTGCTACTTCTAGGCACGATACTGTCGAAGAAAAATCACGTTGCTGTTGGTACGCATGCGCACGAAAAAAACGTCGAGAATACTCGAGCTTGATCGAACGAAGGGTCGGAATGGTGGGGTCTTTCTCACGGTTGCTCACGGTTTGGGAACACTGACCGCGCGACTCTGCAACTTTGCGTCAGCTCGCGCGCGACACGACGGTACCAGTGTGATGTGATATTGCTGTGCGCCATCGCGTCGCATTGTACGTATGTTTGGCGCGCAGCGTGAAATTTATGTACGACGCAGCAGACTAAGCCACTGTTCACATCAAACCTGTGTGCCGGGACCAATAAAAAGAAAGAAGTAGACTGGGTCGACAGGTGATCGTCTGTAACCATCTGCATCTGCAGACTGCAACGTGCACGTGGTGACGACGAGCCCGAGGTCAGCCGTGTCGACGGAACATGGCAGCTAAAATGCAGCCCCCATTCGAGCCACCGAGCTCGGCGAGTTCTGAGAGGTATGTGTGAGGAGTTTCCTCTTTTTTTTTTAAATTTATTTCATAGCACATTTCCACTCATCAACGTCCATTGAAAATCAACGAAATTTCTATTGCTGATATTTTGCTAGCGACGACGGCGACGCGTGTTTGGACGATCGCGAGATATTCCTCGCCGATGAGTTATGCGAGGATGTTGAGCATTACAGGCATTCTGACGTAGGCACGCCACAATCCCCGAGACCACCGTCCACAGGTAAATTTATTTGTTATCGGCTTTCTTGTAAGATTTCAGTCTGATATGCCTGATCTCGAAGAGCAACTTTCTTCTAACATCTACCTAAAACTCATTCTAATCTAACGTGTGGTAGTGATTTACTTTTTTTATTAACAAGAACCTGTTAGTAGAACCTGTTTGTAGCATTAGTAAGATAGAATTATGTTAATACATCTAATGACGTACATAAATTTCTTACGTACGTATACAAGTACGTAATATGTATTTATATATGTTTGTGATAACAGAACGATATTTATGTGTGATAACTTACATCTGTTATTAATTGATAATGAATCATCTTTAATATATAGATTGTCTCAGGAATATATATAAATATTTTATGAATGAAATAATCGTAATAAGATAAAATATGAATAAAATATGAATAAAATATGCTTACATTATAAATAATACGTATAGATAATAGGATAAGTAATATATGTAAATAATGTTAGTGTACATATGTCATATTTATTAAGTATCCCACATATGTATAGTATATATAGACGCATTGTTTACAGAATCAATGCTTCAATGTACCTGTAAAAGAAGATTCAAACAATTCATCGTCTTTTCTTAATGAGCTCCTAGAAGACATTTAATATGAAATATATAGAAGGTTTTCTTCTTACTTTTAATCCTATTCCTATTCCTTTGATTAATTAAATCCTTTATTACAAATAAAATTATATAAGGGATTATGTAGCCAAAAAATAAATATCAATTATTATGTGGAGATATAAAGATAAGATATTTATTATATAATTAAACAGGTTCACAAAAGTCACCACGATCACGAAGGCAGCGCACTACTAGCATGTCACAATCAAGTAAGAAGACATCTGCAGAATCCATTCTCAGGAGCAAAACGCGAACTATTTATACAGCTGGTAGGCCTCCTTGGTACAATTCAGCTGGTCAACAAGTAGAACCTTTTGTAATTGGTTAGTGACATTTACTGTTAATTTAATTACAATGATTTTTAATTTATAACTTGATGGGTGATTTAAATTTTTTATATGAAATAAATGTAAATTTTGATTACTGATGAATATATTTGCGATAGGTATTTGTGGAGGCAGCGCTTCTGGAAAAACGACAGTGGCAACTAAAATCATAGAATCTCTAGATGTACCATGGGTGACCCTTCTTAGTATGGATTCTTTTTATAAAGTGCGTTAAATATTATAATAATATTATTTATTAAAAATATCTTGTACAAATTTGTCATTAGCATGATGGAAAACAATTCAATAATACTGTAGACACTACTGAATATTTATCTTATATTTTTATTTATGTCTTTATCTTATATATTTATCATATAGGTATTAAATGAGAAGCAGCACGAAATGGCTGCACACAACGAGTACAATTTTGATCATCCTGACGCATTCGATTTTGAACTTCTCAAGACTACGTTGCAGCGTTTAAAGGAAGGACGCATGGTAGAAGTTCCTATTTATAATTTTGTAACACATCGTAGAGAAAGTAGAACGGTAAGTTGATTGTGGTTTTTACTTAATATACAAGAAATCATCGCAATTTATACAATTTTTTTCTTTTTTATTCGAAAGAAAACCATGTATGGTGCTAACGTCATTATCTTCGAGGGAATACTTACTTTTTACAATGTCGACGTCTTGAAGGTAAATCGGTAAAAAAATAAATTAATTTAAAGATTGGGAAAATATATCGAAAGAGAATAAATAGATAAACGTTTCAAGCTGTGCGATATGAAAGTTTTCGTCGATACTGATGCGGACGTCAGACTGGCCAGACGTTTACGAAGGGATATTTCGCAAAGAGGCAGAGATCTGGAGGGTGTATTAAAGCAGTATAGTAAACATGTGCAGCCGGCTTTTTATTATTACATAGCACCTCTTATGGTCCATGCTGATATTATTGTGCCGCGCGGAGGAGAAAACGAAGTGGCAATAGAGCTAATTGTACAGCATGTTCATACTCAACTTCAATTGGTAAATTGCTAGTTTTTATTTTACATTTTAACATAAAATTATTATCAATGCTAACGATCTCTGTGCGACTTTCAGAGAGGTTTTAAATTGAGGGAAAAACTGGCGCACTCATACATCGGTCAACCATTGCCTTCATCTTTGTACTTACTTCCAGACACGCCGCAGATAAAAGGTCTTCATACGTTTATACGAAACAAGGAGACCTATAGAGATGAATTTATTTTTTACTCTAAACGCTTGATTCGTCTAGTCATCGAATATGCATTGTCTTTGTTGCCTTTTGAGGTAAATATAAACATAAACATTATATAAATGTTATTCAATATGAATATTTGTTTTTTTATTCAATATGTATATTGGTTATTTTATTTTATCACAACTCTAAATAAAAGAGATTTTATTTTTAAAGAGGATTTTTTCCAGAATTTTTTCCAGAATTTTTAAATTAATTTTATTATAATTGCAAGCTCCTAATTTCTGACATATGTTATAATATACTATTTTTGTATGAAGGATGTAACTGTCGAAACACCGCAAGGAGTATTATATAGCGGCAAACGAGGTGCGACGGACAAAATATGCGGTGTATCGATATTACGCGCCGGTGAGACTATGGAGCAGGCTGTTCGAGATGTGTGCAAGGACATACGTATAGGAAAAATTCTCATCCAAACTAATCAACAAACTGGCGAGCCTGAAGTAAGCACTCGAACATTTTTCTTTCGCAAATCTATCCTTGATCGATGACCGATGATTCATTTAATTTCTTGTATCTAGTTGTATTATCTCCGATTACCAAAGGACATCAAAGATTATAGAGTAATATTGATGGATGCCACTGTTGCGACTGGTGCTGCTGCTATTATGGCGATCAGGGTACTTCTGGATCATGACGTTGCTGAGGAAAATGTACTGTTGGCGTCATTGTTGATGGCCGAATCTGGCGTACATTCGATTGCCTATGCCTTTCCGCGAGTGAAGATTGTCACTTCCGCGTTGGATCCCGAGATAAATGAGAAGTTTTATGTACTGCCCGGTATCGGTAATTTTGGCGATAGATATTTTGGCACTGAACCGTCTGATGATTAAGGTGATTTATAGATCTCTATTTAAAATTCTTATATTCGCTACGTTGTGTAAATTGTGATATAAATGCAAATATTAATAATCTATAATATCTTTAGCAAAATTAACATTTTTGTTTGTGCCTTGTCCTCATTATAATTTTATCTCATGCTTGTGATATTTAACTTGAAACTAGCTATCGTATTGCTATTTTATATGTGATGCTGGTTTTTCTTTAAATGTCAATTTATGTTCAAAGAGTCGTTGTGCCAACGCCTCTTCCAGTTTCCGCGTCGGTATCAGCGGCAGTGCCACGTAATTGTCTATACCCTCGTGAACTAGCTCGATGCGAGCGTCTCCATGAATCCAAATTGCCGCCAGTAGGGTTGCTTGGTTGACTCAAAAGATACGTTATTAAACGATCCAATGCGATCAAGTCTTCGCTTGTATTGCCAGAATTCAAGCCTTTGTGTGACTGTAGATTTCCATCTGTTATTTCTTCAGTGTTTTCACTGTCTTTTATGTTACCTCTACCCCCAGTTCCGCGAACAGGAAGACCAAGTCGAGGACTAATCTACAATATTTTTTAAAAATATTAAAAGAAGTAATTAAAAATGTAGTAATAATTTAGTTATTGTTATAATATAATATATAAATTATTATAAATATTATTACAACATATTTAAATTTATATGATATTCAGGTAATACCTCTTCCGGTCCATGCCCATAACTGAGTCTTTGTACTTTTCTGAAAGTTTCGTCATTTATCGCTTCTCTGACTGCTTCGTTTAGTGTACGTTCCAATGCTCGTTGTTTAGTTTTACTCAATCCATCGTAGAAACTATTCAAGTGAGAATATTAATAGAGGTCACATTTTTAGGGTCATATACAACATATAAATATTTTTACATTATCTATGATATCACATAGATAAAGTAAGCTAAAGTATAATCTTTTTACCTTGAATTCAAAGAACTGTTATCTCTAGAGATATTCTTATCGCGAACTAGCCGAATGTCATGTTCCCAGAATCGACGCAGTTCCGGTGTTGACGTATACGGTGCGGCCACTTCTTTAATCTGCGGTTACGAACGAATGATTACGACGAAAACAAAAATTACGTATAAAAGTGGATTATATATATTATTTAAAATCGATGCATTTGTCGTATCGCGATGTAATTTGCTTAACTCGATGGCAAAGTCGTAATTAACGACGTCAGTATATGTTGTGTCGGTGATGTAATAATACGAGATGCAAATTACAGCCGCAATTTGCGATTGTTCTCGACCATTAACGAGCTATGTAGCGTGCTAACTTTAATTACCTTCAAGACTATTATCGCCGTAATAAAGATGCACATTACATTGATAAACGTTAGACACGCGCTGATAATACCGTTGCAGAAGAATTCTACGGGCAAGTAATCGCTGTAGATATACGTATAGGAGCTATTAAAGTTTGTGTAAGATTCGCCTTTAATATGGGGCATTTTTATTGGTCGATATATGAGCCATATGCATCCCAGAGCCCAAAATAAGCCCTGCGAAAAATAAAAATGAATTTTTAGTTTGATCAATATAACATTAAAAATATTACATTATTACATTAATCATTGACAGTTACCCAACAATGGAAGAAAGAGAAACATCTTTAACATATGTCTAATTATTATTGTATAGACTTTATTTTTATATGATATATGTACTATTGTTTTCTTACGCAATTGACGACTGGCGGTAGTAACGAAGCTGATATGGCGACACCAATTAACGGGCCATTACTACCTTGCAGCAAAGCGACCGCGACACCTGTGCCAGATGGAAGAGCCCAAAGAACACCCATCCAAAGCGATCTATAGTTGCCTCTATGGAAAGAAATTGTCATTTTAGATAAAATTTCTAACTATATATTTGAAATGTATATAATTGAAAGCCATAAGCAATCTATTGCGTTATTGACATTGTCTGATCACTCCTAGTGATATCCACCTGCCCTTCATTTCATCGGTTGGCCAGTCGCCATATCCCCAAGGCATTTCAGTTGTACCGAGGAGAAGGCCGAATATGAAGCCAAATAGTATCGATACGAAGATACCGAGCATCAAGCTTTTCAGACCGACCAGTTGCAGCTTTCTATCGGCTATGATCGTCCCGAAAGTCAGAGACATCACAGGTCCCTTTGATCAATGAGACGATGATCAAAAGTGTTAAGTGACGTGTAAACAATGTTTAACGACTAACAAAGTTGCATTAAAAGGTTTTACCATGAGAGGAGAAACTAACATAGCTGCAACGACATTAGTTGCACTGTTCTCGATGAGACCAAGTGCAGCGAGACAGCTGTAAGATCGTAGTTTTCACATAACTGATTATTATTAATACAATTTAAATATTGTGACAATGTAAGATTAAGTTTATATTTAATATTCTACAATGCCTTCTTTGCATACAATATCCTGGTAGCATTAATAATGATAACATATAAATTGTCAAATAAATAATAAGAATTTTTTGATAATATTAGAAGATTACTCTCTTATGGTCGTCGAATGAACTTACCGGAAATCTGCCTTAATTATTTATTTAGATATATGTATATATATATATATATATATATATATATATATATATATATAAAGATAATAAGAGTAGTTTGTGGTTTCTTACTCCGCAGTTAATACAAGGCACATGTAATCGAAGGTAAGATCACCACCACTGCGGACGCCATCGACGACCTGTTTCACCGTCAATTTCGATCTAATAGATCCTACGAAATCGTCCCAAGCGTTTTTACGGTCCTCCGATTCTTTCCGTCTGAATAGCAAGAAATGCATGAACATATTTTTACATTTACATTAATTTCAGCAAAAATCAATTTAAGAAACCTGCGAGCAACGTCGTCCTTGATAGCCAACGATTTTGTACCGTTGACACCGCTGTACGTACATTGCGTCGGGATTACGCTAAAAATAAAAAAAAATCAATGACCAAAGTCATGACTTCGAACGTACTGGAACTTGTGTTCGTGCGATTTCTTTAGTTCAGCGTAAAATCACCTGACTATCGAGTTCATTTTAACACCAATACCCAACTCGGTGAGGCAATGTATACAATTTTCGCAGGGTTCACCGGCGGGTACTGGAAATATCACCTTCCACCAGAAAGCTTTGTTTGCATTCATCATTTGAAAATATATGTATATATGTTACGAGAAATACGATTAATTCGAGCATCATACATAATGGTTGGTCAATATGCATAATGTCTTATTTTGACCGAGCATTATGCATAATGTTCGAATAAATTAATTTCTCGCATATACATATAGATGGAATGTATCCACAACTTTGGCCGTACCTCATAATACATGTCTTCCTTGTCCTTGCACCATACAACATGTTCTACTCTTAGCTTTTTAAGGAGTTCTTCCAGCACCTGTAAAAGCATAAGTTAAGAGTGAATATAATTAATAAAACTTAGTATTGAATATAATTAAATTGATGAACTATTTGCAAAGAAAATTCTCATTCTTTGAAAGCGAGTTAATAAACTTTTAAAATATAAAGTTATCTTAAAGTTAAGATAGAAGAGTTAAAGTCAAAGAAACGTGAAACCTATAATTACAATTACAGATATACATCTACTTAATAAGTACAATTCATTTTTTCATATAATTTTAATAGTTAATATTATCTTTCATAACTTCATATTACAGTCTATGTTTTATTTTCTTGTAATGTCTGTATCTTGTAATGTTTTTTACTATACTTTACCGTTTCCATCGACACGAAGACCGGTGATTTCGACCGTGTGGGATATCCGCGAGGATATTTTCTGCCTTCAATACCAACATCAATGCCGACATCGTCGTCTTCGTTATCACCATCATCATCGAGCGTGAGTAATTGCGCGCGGCTTTTTGTTTCCTTTAGACGAAGGTCTACCTTCGGCCCTACGATTTTATTTTTGCTCTTTTCGATCTTCTTCGAGCGTTTTACTGGCACACCGAATACAAGTTGATGCTCGTAACTCAAAGTGGGGATACAGACCAGAAATACAACACCCCCAGGCATGTTTATTCCGTAATCGACTTTATTGCACGAAAATCACTTACTCGATCTGCCTCGTGTGATCACCAAGACTGTTCTGTTTCGATTTCGTAGAGCGATCGTCAGAAGATCGAAGATGCAATTCATTCATCAACTAACGATAATTACTTTATTGCCTGGTTCATAATTGTTCTGTGTAGTAAAGACGACTTAAGATGTTATTTTCAGATGATCGTGACATTAGAAATATTCGAAGTCTATGGAAATATTCTTGCTTGGAAATAATTTGAGAAACCTTCGAGGAAGCATATAATTACAGAAATATTTATAATTCTTATAATTCTTATTTTTCTTTTTAGGAAGGAAGATGTTAGTGAGGAAGGACGAGACAGCTGATAACAAAAACCGTGTCGATCTTCTAAAAGTCAAGTGTTATTATTGGTGAGAACGATCTTTAAGGAATTGGCAGATAAAGAGGTAAGAGATACGTGAAATAAAAATATCAAATGTAATAGTGTTTTAAGAAATAAACATTTATTTCCTTTTTAACAAATCAACAGCGTAGAGACTAGCATCTAAAGACTAGTCCGTTGTTTTTTATCCGGTCTAAGTAACTAAAGGCCGCGAGGAATATTCCATGCGAGGGGAACTTCCAAATCTGTGCGAAATCATTTTTTATTTATCGTCACAAAAAACTTTCCGTATGTTTTTCTCTGTTTTTTTTTTTACAAAGCGAACTTATACCCTGTCACCCTTACGTGATACAAAAGTGGTTCGGTATCAGAGATCGCGTACGCTAAATTAAGTACTAATCCATATTACAATAATGCATTTATAAGGAAGTATAAAAATCACAGGGTCCCAAAGAGCCATGAGGTAATTGTTAAAAATCAAAAGTCTATTGAGTCTAAGTTAATTATGGCAAGAATAAAATCGGTATTAGATAATTGTTATGAGTGATGCGAAAATAAATACAAGAAATTCCTGTTAGCTGAATTTTTGGTACAATTCAACTTTTCTCTTTTTTTCTTCAATGTAGAGAAAAAGAGGAAAGATAAACAAGATGTGCAAGATATTCAGCTAAAAAGAATGAGTCTAAGGCCCGGTTGCACCAACGTTATTTTGATTTTAACCGAAACTTTAAATTCTCTCTATCTCGTTTTAAAACCGAAAAGAAACAGAAACCAAAAGAGTTTTAAATCTCACTTAAAATTAAAGTAACGTTGCAACCGGGCCTAAGGAAGATAACAATTTCTGTAATATACCTACAATAGAAATGTTTGGGACGGTTGATGACAAGGTTCTACTGTTTCAGGCGATCCCACTTCTTAACTTCATTCTCTATTCTCGATTCGTATTTTGATAATCAAAATAAGTCTCTAATTATTAAAAGACTCTGTTGACCAAGTTCCCCTCGAAACTAGCAAGAACTCGACGCTTCTGATTTCCGCCCGCGCCGAGCGATGGCTATAATTGCATTATTAATTATTAGTAGTAGAACTAGTATAATCACATACTAGCGATAGTAACAAGTGTAACAATAATAACTAGAATACCGAATGGTCTAGTGGTCGCGCTCCGCCTCCTTTTATTTCTCTCTCTCTCTCTCTCTCTCTCTCTCTCTCTCTCTCTCTTCTTTTTCTCTCCATCGACGAAATAATACTAAATGATAACAAAAATAGTGAGGATGAGGATGTTGCTGAGGATGACAACGGTGAGGATGCCGACAATTTTCTAGCGTATCTTTTCTAAGAAAAACCGTATGTACATGCTTCTGGCGGCTTTTCGCTAAATATTGACCAAGCGGTGCCGTGGCCGCGCGATATTAACAATGTATTATAACAGTGTATTATCATACCAGGCACCGTGTTACTCACGAGTATCCGCTTGCTGATAAAGGTTTCTTTAAGGCCATACTCGAAGATAAGAGCGGCGCGCCTGTACGCACCTCTCTCGTCTGGTTCTACGCAATTGGTAGTTGCACCATCGATTGAACGTCGTGTAATCGTTCGCTTGAAAGGAATTAATTCTCCTAAATTCAGCTGGGGATGCGTCGCTACAAGATGTTATCTACGTATACCGCGACATGCCGCGTTGCATACATGCGTGCGTAACATGCGTCAGAAACACGATAACGGGACTATTAATGATATAACGCACCTAATGTTGGACTAACGTCGTTTTGCGAAGCTGCGGCCAGACTATC
This sequence comes from Acromyrmex echinatior, assembly GCF_024713525.1. Classification (NCBI taxonomy): domain Eukaryota; kingdom Metazoa; phylum Arthropoda; class Insecta; order Hymenoptera; family Formicidae; genus Acromyrmex; species Acromyrmex echinatior. The sequence goes on from NC_141853.1 coordinate 23,446,842, forward strand.
GACTTAACGAACAAAGCGTAGATTTGATCGAATGATTAATGAACGCCTAATTCTCAATCATTCGAATCACTATTTTCCTTTTACTATTTTCAAAAGCTTATGGCAGAGATGAGTCATATATCTATAATTGACAGTTTGATGAGTGTGAGAGTTTGATGTGAAATGAGCATTTTTCAAAATCTTGTTAGGAAGAATAAAAATATTTCCTATCAAGCGACGTGGAGATAAAAGTTAAATTTTCTCTATAGAAAATAATATCATAAAATAGTTAGGTAGTAACGTAAATCATTTATTTTATTGAAAATTGAATATTTTTACCAGAAGTGACATTATGGCGCAAGTTTTTTTTTCCTCATTATCCTACTGGCAGAATTATGTTCAGAATTTATAGTAAATTGTGGCAGCGACTTAAGTGTTTAATCCAACTTTATACGTAATTTTCTACTAAGTCGATTAGTCTGACCGCTAATCGCGTAGTACACAACAGCGATGATCATCGTCTACTCCACCCCCCGAGAGAAGGTACTCGTGGTAAATCTTGGGACAAGTTGGCGGCGCGTTTAACGGCGCCGCGCAACAATTCTTACAACACAAACACACTTTTATCGATAGCACCGACAATTTCGCGCCGATGATGACGACGACGACGGTAGCGTACAAGTCGTCGGCGTCCAAGCACTTTTATAGTCCTTATAAGGCCACAATTCCAAGACGTCTTAAAGACGGATTTAGAAAGAAGCCCTTGCTCTTGACAAGCGCCCTCGTTCTCGCGAATGTGTTTCATGCGACGTGCAGAAAAAAATAACAGTGATTCATCAAATTTCAATCTCGTCTACATGTTTCGTTTCCTTCCAAATTGGCGAGCTATCTCGCGAATACCGAATATCAAATTTGAATAGAAGATCGTTCATTCCAGAGAGATTCATCACTTTTTTTGCGTTACCGCGGAGAAACCATGTCATCATTAGCTTTTTAAAAGAATATCTTCTCTTCTCTTTTCTCTTCTCGTATAACCTTCATCCAATTAACGTGAAATTTTCGCGTCTCCCTAAATATTTCTCCTCGTACAAAATTCAATCGAAAGCTTCGATGTATTTTCCAAAGTCTCTCTTTGCACAGTCATTTTTCCTGGAATTTATTCATCGCAACGTCTTATTTCGCGTATTTGGGGCGTATTAACAAAATTCAGGCCGAGATTCAGGTTCGTGAGATGCCCCCTGCAGAAGGCGGCTTGTCAAGGGCAGATCTTCTCAAACGGGGGCACTCGGTCGTCGCAGGAGCGAAGTGAGCAACGAGTGTCGCGGTGGTCGTCGGAAGGGCCGACGACGTCGACGCTCGACGTTCGTGAAGGAGGACTGTCGCTCCTCAGCGACGGTCCCCAAGGGTCAAGCCTTCTCCTCTTCTTCGTCATCCACATCCTCCGACGATTCCGACGTGGAGGAGGCGATCAGGGCGGTCGACAGAGTCGGCATTTGGGCGGGCGAGCAGGCGAGGGAATTAAGGCGTACTCTCTGGACATTCCAACAATCCGGCAAGGAGTGAGATCCGTCGTCCGCCGTCTTGTCCATCGAGCGAGCTCGGTCGGCGAAGCTGAGCTCCATCATTGACACCCTCCTCGCGGGCACCCTCCTCGGGTTGCCTGGAAAGAAAAGCCAAAGGTGTTATTTATTTGTGGAAATCGCGAATTTACGAATAGCGCTTTGGCCGATTATCGGTGTTTCTCAACTATTTTAATGTATCTCGAAGATATTTAAGAATATATTCTAGAGTCTAGGAAAAAATCGATTTTTCTTTTTTAATGTTTAAAGTCTCTCGAAAATAAGTTTCTAAAAGCTTTTATCGATAAAAAATAATGGAGATATAGGTGTTTTGAAGTTGTTTTAGCGTATATTGTTTAATGCACGCACTTTGTCAACGCGCTCAGCAAAAGCAGCTATTATCAAGCGTAAACAGGAGAAAAATGAAAATGAGCATTTCGAATTAAAGGAGAGTTTGTTGTATAATCCTGATATCGCCGATTAGAGATAAACTTTCATTTTTGTATATCGAAACTTGAAATGCATTTTTCTCGAAAGCATATTTTCCGAGTCAGTTGATACAATTGTTCAGAAATCAATTTTTGCATATATAAAATACATGTCTATCGCATAAATTAAGATTATTGCAATATCTGTAAATTGATTATTTTTTCATATTCGTTAAATTGAAAAGTTGAGTTAAAAATCGATATACTTGTTTTTCAAAACCGCATTATTTTAACAATTGAGAATATTTTCCATTTATTCTAGTTCAGATTATAGCCACACTCATACAATAATAACTAAAAATCGTTTTCGAATTTTTTGTTATTAAGTTGGAAAATATAATAAAATGTCAACCGCTGATATATATTTTTATATTTGTGTTTAAATTTACGTAATATAAAAACTAATACACATTTAGTCATATAAAAATTTATAGAATATATTTAAATATGTACAAATAAATATAAAAGTGTAGAAAAAAATTATTATTTCCTTCAAAAAAGTTCTTCAAAATAAGCCACTTTTTTGCGCTTGACTAAAATATTCCTTATCGTAATTAGTTCCGCACGCGCGATAAAAAAACTTTCTTATCTTCTTTTATATCTGTTCTCAAATAATGTTCTCTTTTTACTATAATCGATATTTTAGATTTAGAAAATACTTTATTTGAAAAATTTTAATACACGTACATATATTTGATAAACGAAATAGGATAATAAAATTGATGCACGATAGATTAATGTATCTTAAAATTAAGCAGACACTAAATATATTTATTGGAAACCGATTTCTCCGCCACAACGCTATCGCAAATATGACAGCAAACACCAATGTCTTAATGATAAAAATATAAAAAATGAAAAGTGCTTAACAACAATGAATAATAGGTAAAAAACTAATAAGTTTATGATTTCCATCACTTTTGTTATATGACAATATTAATAAACAGAGCAAAAACTGGATTTATGACAAAGGAATTAGAATTTCAGAATAAAGATTATAATTTATGTATGCAATCCGTTTACGAAACAATATTTCTTCCATAGCGAAACGACGGTTAGCACGTGTGGGCACTGGCGTGTCGATGCTCATTTTGCAATTGCTCACAAAAATAGCCACGGACGTGTAATGCAACATGAGTGACGCTCGTCACAACGCATTAAAAAATAGCATACTTCAGTGCTTCTCAACGTTTCGCATCTTTCGCGTATCACTTCGTACATTTCCCGCTTAAAGCATTTTATTAATTTATAGTCGTTATATATCATTGAATCGTTTTGAAATATTATTTCAGAATTTGCGATTTTTTTTTTTTACATTGGCGATATATTTCGCTAAGTATTCGAAACTTCCTCCATGCATTGGAAACGTTGGAAGGGGATGTAGAATGGAAATTGAATAATCCATTTCGGCAGGCATGAAAAAAGAGGGGGGGGGGGGAGGAGGGAAAGAAAAGGAAAAGAAATAAAAATGAACCACACGTACCCTCCTTCTGCTATGCGTCACGTACCCTTGGTTTTCGCGGGGGAATCCATTTCCGCGGGGGTGTACTCGTCCGTCTCGTCCACCTCGTCGACGGTCTCTTGGCAATCGATACTGTCGGGCGTGCACACGCTCTCGCGTCGAAATAGGCCAATCACGGATTGGACTTTCGGCTGTTCGATCCCACCTGAAAAGCGGAAAGACATATCGGGCATGTGGAAGTACCGCTGGGAATAAATAGGCAGGCGGTGAGCGATTTCACGAGCTGAAAGTTTTCAGAGAGTTGTTAATCTTCTTAGAGGGAAAACTGACTTACAGCTGTCGTGACGGTCTATTGGTTTTCATATTCGTTACTCTTTTATCGAAAAAAATCGAAAGAAAACTTTTACGGTACATTAATATTTCACAGCTGAATTGAATTATCTTGTTTTTTTCCCCTCCCCTTTTTTTCTTTTTTTACCTAAGAAAGTGGCGGAGGGCGAACTGTAGGCGAGGTATTCTTTATTGGAGCACCAGGCTGGAAATTCGTGCTGCTTGATCGGATGACCCGATTCGTAATCGTCCTCACGTTTCCACGGTAACATAGTTTCCGTAGCCGTAGGGGTGGTTACTCTGTAGCCTTCCGCACCTAGGTCAAATATCGCACGAGACAATAGTAACGGGAGTACGAAATGGAAATTGAAACCGTTATGATTTCGGCGGGTGCAATTTTCGATGTCGTAAACACGAAAGGTCCGAAGTCCACCGAAATTATATCGATTTTAAATCCTAAAAAAAAAAAACAAAAAAAAAATAACAAACGCTCGAAAAATCATGATCACCAATATAAAAAAGACACAAAAGAGAAAATCACAGCAATACAAGATCAACGCCTAATTTGGATATAGCTGAAAAATAGAAAAAAAATACGCAAAAAAGGAAAAGAATTGCGATTCGCAATAACACAAAATCAATTGCTCGAACTCTTTCTTTTTCTCACTTTGAAAACGTACCGTCGCGTCCTATTTTCAAGTCTCCTTCGTCCGTATTTATTGTGTCCATCGACGTAGTAGCGGTGGTAGCGTGTTGATTGTCCGCGTTTACATTCGGCGAATCTTCCGTTTAAAGATTTTAAGCTCTATTAGTCATGACTCTTTTCAAGAAGATAATTCAATAACTACAATCTACATGTACATAAATTGTCAATATATAATCTTCGCTGTATAAGAGAAATTAAGACATCCTAATCGTTTTCATCGTCGATATACCTATATATTTTTAACTTCAATCTCATTTTTCAGTTCAATTCGATTTAGTAAGTTAAAGAAAAGTTTCCTTACCGGACGTTCGCGCGGTGAACGTGATCGCTGATTCCCAATCCTCTTTGCTGGAGGGCTTCGAGGTTTCTCCGTTTTCTAACTCATACAGCACGCCATTGATGTAATCTGTGCACGATAATTCATGAAAAAAAAAAAATGAAAAAATTACGGAACTTTGAAGTACAATTAATTATTCACGACGCTTTGCACGTACCTTGCGTAAATAGCTTTGTCGAGCCGTTCTGCTGTTGAAATTCTGGGAAACTAACGTGATTCTGTTTGCCATCCTATACAATTGAAATCGATAAAATGGAAAATCAAAGACGTCGAAATTAAATATGACAAACGATCGAGACGCTGATCGATTCTTACTTTGAGTAACTTTTTGCTGCGTTTATGGCGATGTTTGTGCTCCCCCATCATCCGTCGAATATTCATGTGCATTTTGTAATTGACTTGTGTCGAGAGATCGCGATCATTCACCGCGTGTCGACTGTAGCTCAAACGTCGATGCTAAATAATATATGATGCTTGTAGAAAATTTTTAGACGCAATATTTTTAAATATAATAGAATATTATTAGAATATGCTGATATATTTTCTAATTGCGGCTTCTTTGATGAATTTAAAATAAATAAATAATCTTTGACAAAAGAAGTAAATACTAAAATATCGATTTGGAAATTAGAAGAGATCTGCAAATGAATGATGCTTAAAAAAAATATTAGGATATTTTAAAGTAAAAATAAAACAATTACAAGAAATTATATTAATTTTTGCTGGAAATAAATTGATTGAAAATTTTTCAGAAAATATAAAAATTAAAAAATTTAATAATAGAGGGATTACAACTTTATTACATACAATATATTACGTTATAGATCATATATCATGAGCAGACTTTGAATTTGGAGAAAATCTAGACTCGACCATAATCTCTTACCCTTTTGTATGGTTTACAAAGCTCTTCGGCGAGCAGATGGTGGATTCTCGCGTCCGTTAGGTCTTTTTTGGAAGGATTGTACTCCAGTTCCTGCAGATCGATATTCCATCCCGTTTCGAGCTGGCTGCAGCTGGGACTAGAGGGAAAAAGAATGCGATTAGACTGCGCTTTTATTTTATCAACGACAATTGTCAGTGGCGAACAACAGGAATTCCGCACCTTCCATTGAACTGTCCGGTATTGCTGTAATTACGGAATATCGCCGACATACTTTCGGTGCCGCTAATGTTGCCGATAGTGGAGGCATTTCTTCTTATGTAATCTAATGCATCCTTCATAGCCAGCTTCGAGTAAGTTTCCAGAATCTTCGGCTCGGCGCCGCAATGATCTTTCACGAGATAAGGTCGGATGAATTTATTGTCGAATCGCTTGAATCTACAAGCAAATCAAGACAGATAATATTTTTATTTGGGAAACAAAACAGAAGAGGTGAATAGAAATACTGAAAAAAACATTCCGATAATTAGACGATACAAATACAATCTACATTATACATATTTAATACTTTTCATCTTTATAAAAAAATGTATTTCTATTTAGGTATATATATATATATATATATATATATATATATATATATATATTTAGACGAAAGATATAAATGCTGTAACTAATTTTGCTTCTGTTTATTATTTTACGCTAACTCGTATAGATTCTTGACTGACAGTTTGAATGTCATTGAGTAAACACAAAGTTATGACTAAAAGCGTCTTACTTATCCCGGACGTGATAGTTGCCGTGTTTTCCCAAAATGTCCTCGATACCCGCCATCGTATGATCCATTATCTAAGAATTAAGAGACAGACGTTATTTATCTTTCAATTTGACGAGCAGCGCAGGCGTCACAAATCCGCCAGGATTTGCCACGTATACGCGGGCAAACGCAAACGCAAGCAGAATGATGTATCAAAGTCCCGGTAAAAATTGCCGCTATATACACATTCTGTAATACGGCTTGACAATGACGAACGTTATCCTATTTCACAGTTCGACCCTATTCTTCATATTGTACGGCTCTGTCGTTCCATTAAAAAGAAATAACGTCGTAACTGGGATTCGAGGTAATAGGCTCCGTTATCGTCATATATCGGCGATTGAACGCGATATTATCGAATTTTTACACATCTGTATCAGTTCTGCGATCGCTTTTGTTCCCCGCAATTTTCAGATTACAGCGACAACAAACGACAACATCGCCGAAGTAATTCGGTCGCGTAACGTACCCTCTCGTGGATCCTCTCGTTCATCGTCGGCTTTCTCTTCTCCGCCCTTTTGACATTGAGAATTTTCACGAGAGGTTTGATGGTGATTCCCTAAAAATAAGAGCGCGTTTACGTAAGCGCGTCATCGCGAGAGCGAACTCGTGCAACACGGACCTCTCCAAGGGGGAGACGTTCTAAAGACGTTCCAGAGGATATCCCTACGTCCTCTAAACGTGCCTAAGAACGTTCCCAGGATGTCCCTCGGATAAAATATACGTGCTGTATACATCGGAACACACTCGTTTCCGACGCGAATTATCGGTCAACGTCGAGTAAAGTAACGCGCGGCTGATAAAACGCTTGACGCAAAAGTGTATGCTCAAGTGTGTGCGACATAGAGATATTAGGTTTCCGATCGATCGCGCGACAAAGCACACGTGCAGAGCCGAGCTTTTTTTTTTTTTGCGGCTAACATCATTGTATCGTTGCTCATTAATCGTTGATTAAACGGACGATTATCCATGATTTTTTTTTTTTTTTTGAACAGGCGATCACTTCTTTCTCCTCATCGCGCCGATGAAATAGTATCGGTCTCTTTCTTTCTCTCCCTCGAAACGCGTGCCACTTTGGTGCCGCGTCTCAAAATACGCGCGAGTCATCGGTTCCATGAAAAATGTCGCTGACTAGGTCGGTCCATTTTACTCGAGCAAGGTCTGCAATCTTGCACTCCGCGTAGAAACACACGCAAGCACCCGTCGTTACGTAACGCTTACGTGCATTCGTGTTCGCATGAAATTCGTCATGGATCGGTCGCAGTCATATGATCGTGATCCTACCTGGATGAACACGGTAAAGTAGATGACGGCGATAGTGGTGGTGACGAACATAGGTTGCAGAGGCACGTGTCTTGGATCTATAAGAAGGACCAGGGCGAATGCTACGGCGCCTCGCAAACCGCCGTAGGACATGACGAATTTCTCCACCTTGTCCAATTTGTGCAGCCGGAACTGATTCGCCAGCGCTGTCAGCACTATCACGCCTGGAACATGAATCCGAGAGAGATATTACAGCTGTACTATCCTCTTTAAAAAATGTGTTCCCAGCGAGAAATGATCATCAATTAGATATCGAATTGTCGTCGAAATCATATCGATGTCGATTCAATAAATTTATTTTTCAGTGGATAACATTGATACAGTTATACAGCTCGCGATAAGAAGAGTTTTCAAAAAATCCACATTTCTGATTGTCATATATGTATTTATTTTTTCCCAATTTTTGTCATTTGTAATTTAAAGTGTTACATAAAAACCTTCTCGATTCTGTAAAAATCTGTTACAATCTTGTTACAATCCTGATCGATTTATTTAATTACGAGAGATTGTCAATTGTCTATTATGAAGTGAAACACATTGAGTGCATCGACGTAACATGTCTAATGAAATGCGTGGCGTTTCACACAGACTGGTTCATATCTTTCCACACGTCAAGTGACAAATTGTCCGGTTAGAACAAGAAGCCATAAGTGAAGCGCCGCGTCGCTTACGAGTGACGTAAGATACTCGTGTAAGTAAGAGTCAATTGTCTTAAGTCCCATTATGATTTCATCATTTAACCATATCACTTTACACGCCATTCCGTTCGCCGGCGAAGCGATGCCCTTAACGTCCATCCAACTGGACCGGTCAAGGCCCGCGCGATCGTGTAAGAATTCCTCGACACGAATTCGCTATTATCACGCTACTTTTTCTCTCATTTCCTACTTTTTCCCCCTCTTTGAAATATCCTAAAGTTTTCCACGCCAACAGTTTTGCACAGACTATAAATTTTCTTCTTATCAGCTTAATTCAGAAAACAAATTCAAATTCTACAAATTCTAATTGTAATTCTATAAATTGTATTTTTCAAAAATAGAATTTCTAAAACGTGGAATTGTACAATAAATAAGGGAATTTAAGAAGTTTCTTGTGTACAAAAATCTGAATCTCTTATGAAAGAACGTATTGTGATTGAAATACCTACAGTAATCCCTCGTGTATCTCGTAACAGCTGTTCTAAGAACGGTAGGAGGAATTCTTTTCTGACATTCCCAATCGAATAAAATTAGAAAATCTGACTTACCCATGGCTCGATAGACGGAGCAGAAGACTATCGTCATGACAACGAACCACGTGTTCCAATTGTGAGCATTGTTCACCGTAGCGACGCCGAGAAACATGAATATAATGGTCTCCGAACTACTTGACAGCATCTTCATTGTATACTTGACGGTCGTGTGAGACTTGTGCGATATATTGGCCTCAACGTAATTCTTCATCGTAATACCACAGAAGGTTATTCTGGAATAAAGGGATCGCGAATTACAGAACAGGCAGCGTGCCAATCACCGTTTCGATAAAGTTAAAGCTTGCAAGCTGAGAATCTTGTTTGTAAACGCGATAATGAAGGTAATTACGGCAGGAATTAAGCCGTATAGCGTTTAGAACTCTATTCGGCATTGATCCATCTAATTCCTTCGCGGCAGATTCTTGGCGTTTATTTCAGTTTCCTTATAATTTCTGCAGTGCCAATAGGATCAGTGCAACAAGTTGTTGTAACTTATTCTTGAAATTGATACCACGGATGTCGTTCATAAATATTTAATATTCAAGGTTAAACAGTTTCGATAACGTTCGTTATATTGTAATAGACGTGATGAGTCTTTGGATCTCTCAATTTATCTCTCGATTATATATTTGTTGAAAAGTATATTATTGAAACGCGTCTTTAGGCTGGAGATGCCAACGCGATATGTCGAAAAGTCGATGATTTACTTACGCCATTATGCCGGACAAGTGGAAGATCTCTGCGCTAAGGTATGCCAAGTACGCCATCACGAAGATGAATATCGGCTCGATCACGCGCACCTGATGTGTAAACCTGGTCACGAAGCCAGTAGCGAAACCCCAAACTACACCTATGACCGTGCCACCGATCGCCACCACCAAAAACGAAGCTAGGCCCGACAGCACGTCCGTATAAATGATCCTAGAAGGGCCCATCTCGCTGTACGTCTCGAACATGTGATAGAGTACCTGCGTATTCGTAATTAAATGGCCTTTTACTTGGTCGTTGCAGTAACCTCTGACACTTTCCCTCGCTCGCCTCGCAACAGCACGAAACTAATAAGCGACGGATCGTTAACGGCTCTCCTTTTAACCCTTTTCGCATTACCATTCTTAGCTGGCACGACCCAATTTTTACGTCAAAGCAGAACATTTTTTTCGGACGGTTAACGACATATAAATATACGACATATATAGTGCAGAGATGTTGATCTATTTGCAGAGATATTCAGACTTGCGACGTAACAGATAAAATTGGAACGGAATGCATTTTTGGAAACATCGCACTTACGATGTTACATTTTTCTTTACTAAGCTGCAGATATTTTTTAAGAGTTAATTGTGCATGATATTAATAACCGTCGAGGCGCCCGGTCGGCGACGTTTGTTAAAGTCGTCGCAACGATATATACAAAACACGGTTTAGATTATATCGTTTTGTTTTATTCAAATGTATTACAGATTGCAGACATACAGGTCGCGTACAAATATGACGTTAATTTTTAAGCGAGGCGAAGGTATTTGATACTTGACCCGCGCTTATGGACAATGTGATCAATGTTATATCGATCGTTCGCCCCCGGTGAGTGCTTGTCGTTTGGCAGTGTCATGTGCAAGCTTTGCTATATTCTATCTTTTATTTATCAGATATTCTAAAATATGACATGCGAGGGTGAGAGACAGGGTATTAATCTACGTCAACTTCAGGGTCAATTCTGAGCGGATGCGAAAAGAGCAAGATACCGATGACATACATAAAATAATTGCGGTAATAATTGCGGTGCATAAAAAAATTGTACACAGTTGGAAAATTTATATTAAATTTAACGTATTTTGCATGTCTCAAACGGTCCACTAAAATTTTTATATTAATTTAACACAAAATGAATCTGTTAAAACAAATATTATGTAAAAAATTAATACCATAACAGTAACATAATTTATAAGCAATCATATTTCTTTATTAAAATTAACATTTTCCATAATATGTTAAATTAACATGTTTCAATAAATTTAAAATTTATAATATGTTAAATCAACACATTTTGTTTACTTATCTTACATTTTATATTAAAAAAAAAACATTGTTTTTATATTATTTATTCCTTACTCATAAATTGTTAAGTGTTTAACACTAAGAAAAAATTAAACATTAATTTAACATAAAATATTCAAATAATACTGTCACATTAAGTTAAATTATAACACTCGAATATATTAAAAATTCAACACAATTTTAATGACTTCAGTGGACTGTTTCTAATGCAAATATAAAATGTTTTTTTATTGCATAGTTATTGTTCTTTGGAATATTGATTATATTCTGTGATATTTCGCAATCATTAATATAAAATATAATATAGTTGAGAAATTTTTGCTACACGTAAGAAATGTATATCTGTGTTTCTGTCTTTATGATTTATTTATTTACTTGTGGAGTTTAGTTTTTTTAAAACTTCTAATAATCTCTTTAAAAATACATTTATTTTTAATTTCTAATTGTAATTATAAAAATTTACTCGATGTATCTTTATGCATTTAACGATTATTTTGAAAAAAGAAGATATAATCAGATATATTCTATTTTTCTTCTTATGCTTATCTATCAGATGCGTGCAAATATCTCGTATTCGCAGACGTCGAGTGATTAGGATTGATCGGCTTTAATCCTCGCTCTATACGTATCGAGACTTTTAATAGTTCGTAACAAAAGGACAGAGATTTCTGCAGTACAGTGTGCTACCTACGCAACAAACTCCTTGATGTGCAGCATCATGTAATGTAAATAATGTAATACTTACGACAGTGACCGCGTCGTTCAATAAACTCTCTCCGAACACGACGATGTAGAGTATCTCGTTCACATGTATCTCCTCGAAGACGGCCAGCACGGCCACGGGATCGACAGCACTGATCAACGCCGAGAATAGGAACATATCGAGGATAGGCGTCTCACAACCAAATATACCGCTTTTCCCCAACAGCCATAATGAAACACCTAAAATGTAAATAGCGTTTTAATTATAATAATGCGCGATCCAATATCTGATATCATGTTTTTCGTGATTATAATTCGCCTTAATTGTCACGAATTTGTTAATCTGCTTTAAAATACTTCTGAATAAATCGTCGATTTATCGAGATTATTATTATCCTATCGATCCCTAAAGTCATTGAACGTTGAACCGCGAGAAGTGAGAGAGAGAGAGAGAGAGAGAGAGAGAGAGAGAGAGAGAGAGAGAGAGAGAGAGAGAGAGAGAGAGAGAAAGATTAAGGTTGCCAAAGATAGAAATTTGCATTATCAAATACCAGCGTTCCGCCCACGTGTTATATTCGTACCTATCAAGTACTTGAATTCTTCCTCCTTTTCGAAAGAAAGATATTACTCCTGGTATTGAACCCTTTGAAGGTTCTCGACAATAATAGAGTGTCAGTTTTTAATCTATTCCGATAGGATATTAATTAACATCGTACATCATAATTTCATGTTATCGATCGCTGCCATTATTGTGCTTACCGTGTCGTTTCTTACTTGAAAGTTACGTGTGATACGGTTTTAGAAAAGCAAAGACCTTTCATTTCGGTCACGAGTTTCTTAAGAGATTAATTCAATTAATCGAATGTCGTTAGATCTAATCACGATAGTTACGGCAAACGTTCGTTGAAAATAATTAAATTTTAATGTAACGATCCCGCGTCTCACACTTCTATCTTATCTCATATCGTTTTTAAAAGTCATCTTTGCCATTTATTCGCAATATTTGCGACTCTTGAAGAAATTTAAATTTGTGTATTTTTCTATATATTTTCGTTTGTGTATTAATTAAAATTATATTAAATTTCGATATTCAACAGGATTTTAATGAAAATCAAAACTGCGAAAATTACAGCCGTATTGTTCTACATTTCTTTTCAAAACATTATTAAATAAATATTATTGATTATAAACAAAAATTTGATTCAAAATTTGTATTGAAATAATTTAAAGTGTAATATATATATAGAGAAAAAACAGATACGAAAATTTTAGGAAAGAGACATTATAATATATTAATACATTCTATTTATTAAGAGGAATAAGAAAGTGCTTTTTACATTTATTTTGTATCTCATAAATGCTTATACAATGACATTTACGAAACACTTTATAGAGCTATTTGGTACACACAGTTTGGTACACAGTTTTGGCGTCTTTTACGATAAGAAGTAATAGCCTGAAAATATAGCACTGACAGCTTTTTATATGGTCATCAATCCTAATCAATAATCGCGCCCATCGTTTACGCTCGACGTATCTATCTTAACCTATTTATTATTAGTTATTTTAACGCGATTTTATCGAGCATTAAATAACTTGGACTTTTCAAATGTCGTGTCGGTTTCGTTCTTTTTTCTTTTTAATCATAGCGACAATTTCGCGTGAAATTTGTGGTTATCGTGGTGTCACGATCGAATCGCGTTATCATTGCGGTGATAGCGGATGATAGCGGATGATAGCGTCGAGATGACAATTGTCACATATGCTCTGCACATTATTGTCGTCATTGTCGTCATCGTCGTCATCGGCGTCGGCGTCGTCGTCGTCGTCGTCGTCGTGGCTTGCCCCGCGCATCCGCTTCGACGCGCACGCTATTTTCGTTCTCAAGCCGCGCATTTTCTCTACGTTTTCAAGATGAACATCTGCGTTTACGCTAGATCGCGAACAGACCATGAGCAAAAGTGAAGAATGGAAATTCCACCGTCTGCGGGGGAAGGTCGGAGTGTTTTATTTATGTATGCTTCTCTTCATATACATGTATAATGTACGCAACCAACTTGTTTAACCTCCTTATTACACTTTCAAAGTTTTAATTAATTTTTTTTAGAATTGTTTTTATCTACGTGCGTTGGAACAGATTGTTTAGCAGACTGCAAATTAGAGTTGAAATCTATTTTTCTCCTTTGCAGCAATTTATTTGTTGCAAATTTCAAAACTCGTAAGACTAAGGTGTTATATTTATAGTTAAAAATATTACACTAAAAGAAAAGATTGATTGAATATGGCATAGCATTTTTCATTGATTACAGCAGTCAATTAAAAATACTATGTCATATTTTACCATTTAATTTACTGCAGCAACCAATCTTTTCTTTCAGTGTAATTTTATAGTATTAAAAAAATATAAGAAACTATATTCTGAGTTGGTTAATCATATTTAGAATTTTTAAAATATAAATATAAATATATAAGAGATTGCTACGCGAACAATTAATTCGAAAATTTAATTCTTATAAAGCTTCATTTTTTGATACGATGTTAAACAGACGTTAATATAGCTTAATATAGCTTATATCAAGTATATACGATGAGGAAAAATCTTTTAAACTTGTAGGAAGGTTTATTTATCTTTTTAAATATAATATCTCAGAAAAAAAAGTTTCAATTATTATTGAAAATGAGATACTCAAATTTTCATTTCCGATTTTTCCCGATACAGATATCGTCATAAGTTAACGTTATGATTATATTTGACTTCATGATATTTTACACTTGGAGGATCTCACAGTGTTGCTTCTTAATTCTCTCGAGGATAGATAAGTATTTCTATATATAATCGGAATAGGTTTGCGTGGGTAAGACGAAAACGAAGTAGTCCGAGTTACGATCGATGCGCGTCGAGGGAAAAGAAATAATATCCGAATCGAAAAATTGTCCTAATCCGCCACCGATCGACTAAGTCAGCGGGTGTTGTCGCGTCGTGTTGTCGCCGCTTTACTAACCTATTGACATCGTATTTAATACAGTTCCAACGACAGCGAACAGGAGTATCGTCCCGAGATGGTCGAAGAACAGCCGATTGGGCATGAAGTAGCCAGCATCCAGGATGATGGGTGGCAGCATGTACAAGAAGAACGTATCGGGTGTTAGCGGCGAAATGTGAACGCTGCTCGCCTGGAATAGCAGCAGGCCGACAATCACGCCGACGGCGATCAGCAAGCAGGACTCCGGAAAGATCTTGTTGAGCTTCGGCGCCATGTGGAAACCTGGACGCCAATCGTTATGTTAAATATGTCATTAATCGTTAGTTCAGGAGATCTATAACAAAGTCTGCTCAGAGTGACTTTATCAAAATCCTACTAGAGGGAAAGGTATATGTATTTCTTTCTTTACTTTAATTGATCCTTTGTTTCCACACTTTTTTTTTTGCTACTTATTTCGCCACACTAGATCTATAAGACTCACAATCAGTATAAACTTTTCTGATATGTCTGTGATATCTAAATATTAGGGATGCACCGGATCGTAAAATTACCGGATACCGGAATTCGATCAGATATTCGAGAAGGCAATTTCTTCGTATCGGAAATCCGGACATTTTCATCCGGAGAAAAATGTCTTCTAAAAACCCTATAGGGAAAAAGATAGTAATTTTTACCTATTTCTAGAGCATTTATAAGAAAAAAATCAACAATTTAATAATACTAAATTTCAATCGGATACCTCCCCGAATAATAGTGATATCCGGCTATCCGGTCGGATAATAAAAAAGTGCTGAATAATACTGGGTACCGGATATCTCGTACATCCCTACTAAATATCAATAAAAGCTTATATTTAGTATACAAATATTATAGTTTTAAATATTGTATAAAAGATAGTTATGGTATCTAGATCTATTGTTAGATACCAACGTTTCGTGAACATTGCAGTAGTTCACTTCATCAAGGCAAAGAGCAGCTTGATATGAGTGGATAGTATCAGGCTGCTCCTTGCCCTGATGAAGTGAACTACAATATTCACGAAACGTTGGCATTCCAACAATGGACCTAGATACGGAGATAACCCGTTAAACGCATAGCTCATTTATAGGAAGTAACCGTGAGAGCCTCAAAATTAACAAAAGATAATCATATCTTCATATCATAATCATATCATCATCATCAAGTATATTTGGCTTTATCATTATTTATAAATTAGATTTTTATATTATAAAAAGATAGTGTTCGTAATAATGTACGCGTATAAATTTTTCGCTTGGATCAATTTAATCCATATGTACCAAACTAAATATACAAGGAGAAAGTATACGTTTGAAAATGTACGTTTCTAGTAATATTTTGACAAAATTGCTTGTGGTCAGACTCCGTTATAAGCTTTCTAAGTAGGTCGCTCTAATCTTTACAATTCTGATTCGGAATTCAGATCCCGAACTAACCGCAAGGAAACGTGAGAATAATCCGCAGTCTGCAGCGTCGGAAGTCAGAATCATCGAAATTATCAATCGGTCTCAATCGGAGAATTAACTGTGATAGAACACGTGGCATTCTGCAGCAGCGAAGATTCCAAGTATCACGACACGTTGCGACTGTCGCGTGTGCTACACATTTCTTCACGCCCGGCATATCGGTGGTATCTCCCGCTCGTGGAGAGTTCTGTTAACGCGTATCGTGCTATCGCGTACGATGTATCCGTAAACGTGTTCAATATTCTATGTATCTTGTTCGATATTTTCCGTGGAATCTTCGTCTCGCTCATGGATAACTATGGACGAGTAAGTAATGCGACGAATGAGCCGTTAAACGTAACGGTGGAAAAAGTTTAGTCTGATTAGATATTTTCGAATTCAAAACGGAACAAATTCATGTTGAGGGGATAAGAAGAATATATAGGATGGAAAGATAAATACGATAATAGCAATCTATTTTTAAAAAGTAGTACACTGGAACTTTGTAATAGCGAATCTCGAAATAACAAAAATCCCTTTCATGTTAGTGGTGTGAGTGAAGTAGTGATAAAACAGCGTCTTCAATACAACCTTGAATTTTATGATTTACGAGAAAATCTTACGAATTCAGATCTTAATAAAACTTTGTATACTTACAGCTTACATAAATAGATGAATTTAAAAAGTATCATTAGCGGCAAATAAATGCTTTTAAGAGATGAAATCACTCTTTACATTTAGTTTTAACTTCTTTCGTTATATCTCAAAATTTGTTGGATAAAAAAAAATTATAATACAAAAATTTTGTAATAAAATTACTTTTATTTACGTCAATAATATTTTTAAAAAGTAATTTTTTAAATATGAATTTTGCAAAAATTATTTTTTTTAAATATTGGTATGAAAATTTCATTTATAAATATTATTAGTATAAAAGTTTCATTAAAATCAGAATTTGACACTTCGCGAGGTTCTCTTGTTAAAAGTGAAATGAGGACGACTTCGTTATTATATTCAGAATCACGTATTATTACGAGATTCCAATGGTGTATTATTCGTATTTCGAAATATTTGACAGGATTGTCCTCTATCGAAAGCAGGATTTGATCTGATCGCATTATACAAGTCACAGTGGAAAAAGTTATCAATGAAAACTCGCAACAGTATTTTTAAAAAAATCTGCTATTTTATTTATCTACTACGATAAAACATTCTTCTTGCTAAACGTAAATTTGTATGCCCCACCATGATATTTGCGCAACTGACGTATGCGAATTTTATGTAGGCAGGTGTATTTTATTCTTGCCCGTTCGTTCACTTTCGTGACTTTTACCACCGCTCCGTCAGGTGAACAGAAATATCAGCGGCACAGTTTGTTTCTTCAACCACCACGTCTCGCCGCGTGCTTGCGTATCCACGCGTGCGTGCAACGCGAGTGAAATTGCACGGAGAGAGAAAAATTGCGCGTCCATCGAGTTTCGTATTGCTCGAACGGATATTCAGTAAATGGAATGCTAACGTTCGAGTTCATTCGGCGCTTATCGTGCGCCGCGCACACAAAAATGAATCTATGTGCATCGTGAAATACTATATCGTAAGATATTACACTTTTGAGTCTTTGAGCATCTTTATGGATCTTGAAATGCAAAATCGTGGCTTTTCTGCCGCGCGAGCAATTTTTCGAGCTTGCACACGAATGTATTATGTAAAATATCGTATAAAAATTCGTATCTTAACAAATTATAACTTGTTATTCCTTTAATTTACATCTAATAAATAACAAGTCAGAGAGAGAGAGAGAGAGAGAGAGAGAGAGATTGTTAAGACATGAATTTTTATCCGATATTGTCAATACGATAACAGCTTTTTTGGTTCGCATTCGCCCACGTATTGTTCATTCGCGAGAAATTATTAAACACAAATTTCGTCGTAACGAAAAAGGGTAATGAGCCTTGCATAACGTAACGAGTATTGCAGTCGGCTTTCAATGACATTTGCCAGGTTTTGTTACGTAAGCAAATGGAAAACTATAGGTGCGCTAATGTATTCATCGAAAAGCGTCACTATCGTGAAAATTGATGCAGCCTGATGTGCACAGGCGAATAACAAAATTGCGACAGATGTTTTCGGTTAACAATAGAGACAGGGAGAGTGTGTTCGTAACATGACAATTTTCAAATAATATGTGTCTATCGTAATATTTCAAATGATGATATTACGTACATTGTATTGTTTAACTGTTTTCAATTTTGTCGAGCATGTTATTACAAGTTAAAACGGTTAATTATACGTATAATGGATGTGGCATAAAAGATATTTTCAGAATGTTTTGTCTCTTAAAAAAAAATCTTTATATTCTTCTCTCTTCATTAAGAAACAAAGCTCAAATTAAATTTATAACGACAAGTAACGCTTGCGTATTTGACTTGAATTTTTTGTACTTTTAGATAAGGTTCCTTTATCTTATAAAGGATGACTCTTAAGTACATTGGCAAATACTCATTTGTTGCATTATCGATGCAAGTATCTCGAAAGAAAATATAGAGTATATATACGAGATACTTGCTTTCTTGGACGAATATCGGATCGTATCATTCAAGAGTATACTTGAGTATACTTGATTCGCTAATGTTTATTACACGTGTCGTATCTATGATAAGTTCATTCTTAAACACTGCAAAAAGACTGTTGTTTACATTAAACGATACGCTTCAGAAAAGCAGAGATCTCACGCCTACACGTATCCTGTCTCGAAGACAATAACAGGAAGAGGAAAGAAAAAAAAAAGAATAAATTAAGATCAGCTTTCATACTCCCAGCACTTACCGATTTTCGCGATGCTGGCGAAGAAGATCCAAATCCCGATGAGAAAGGGCGTTTCGACGCGCGTGAACTCTACGCTGATGATGCGATATTCCGGTTTCGGCGAATGTTCGTTGCCGCTCGAGAAGTCGCCTATCGCGACGTCGTCGCCGGAGCGCGCCGAGGCGAGCTGCGATTCCTTAGGGATATTCCGTTGTCCGGCATCGTCGCTGCTGGCCGACGAGAGGCTGCGCAGGGTGTCATCGTTCGGCAGGGCCGAGCGGATCACCGGGCCCATGGGCCCGAAGCCCAGGCCCGGGTAAGCGCCGTACGGATCGCCGTGGAAGTCACCGGCATCGATTTGCGGTCCGTGCGACGTGGGATGCTTCTCTGCTGGGATCCGCTCTGCGGATCCCAGGTCGTGGAAAGGCGCGAAGTTGGCGCGGCCGCATCCCGGACAGCAGAGGACCACAAGGAGGAGCACGGGGATGATCATCGGGGCGAGGCGATCCATGGCGCACCACTCGATGTGGCGCGACGACGACGACGACGACGATACTTCTGCCGTGGACGATCCACGCTGTCGTCCGCGCTCGTCCGTCGCCGGTGAGTCACTACTTTTACTCGTTGTACCATCAGAAGAGAACCGCCACGATGACGAGCACGCTCGCACGTGCTGGCGTACTGCGGGGCTCCCCAAGATTGACTCCCCTGATCTCTTTGTAGCAGCAATAGGGGCGGTTTATTCGATGACGTCCTACCCTCCGAGTGCAATCAGACACCGTCTCTATAACGTTATCGTCCCACGGATCACGTACTACAACATGCACCGATCTACGATGATTGAGCAATTTCGAAAGCCTTCTTCCGTCAGGAAAATTCCTCTCTTGCGCAGACTGTTTATACGAACGTTTTCTCAGTAATAATTATCTAATTCTCTTCTTATCGTTTCGCGTATCTGAGAACTAAAGCAGCTCCGATGTTCATCTTCGTAATGACATCGTACAAATGTAACATTCTTGAGGAAAACAAAGGCAAATTGTTTCTACGTAGACCGGCTCGGCATGAGAACTGGAGGGACCCAGTTCCAAGTCCGGAATAATCCGGCTACTATGATCCGAAATGAGGGATAACAAGTGTCGCGACAATAAATCGCTAAAACGTCAAACCAATAATTAAACGTGACTCATACCGCTTCGGCGTCGAGACGTGGCGCTACAATGAGCTGCTGCTGGAGGCCCATGTCCCTCGCGTGAAGCTGTATCGAGAGATGCTGCCGGAATATCTTTCTGTTAGGAATGCTCGCCTTTGGTACAAAGACCGAATAAAAACACAATTCTGATCCCAGGATAGGAATCACGGACAGCCACTTTCCGATTCGGAGTAGGGAATTGGATTGCTCTCTTTCTCTCTCTCTCTCTCTCTCTTTCTCTCTCACCTGCCTGTGGTTCAGCCCATGCAAATAGATAATCTATGCAACCGCACAGGGGAATGACTTCCGGTTTCGTGCGATTTGGCTTTGATTTTCTGACTGATCGCACGACGCGTCCCTTAACGCGGCGACGACGGGGACGTTGACAAGTGCGTCGCTCGTCGCGCGACGCTCGCGAATACCGCGACGCTCTCAAGTCTTTATAGAGTCACCCGGCGGTGAACGCGAAGTCTGATCGACGCGCGGCCGCGGCGACCCGTGGACGATGACGTGGTGGAGGGACAGGAAGCGCGACGATGATAACGGACGCGCCGCATTATAAAATACGGGCGGACGACTCATCGAAGTGGACGTACGTCGCCGGCGTGCCTCTATCGACCGACGGCGACGGCGACGGCGACGGCGACGGCGACGGCGAGAGCGACGACGACGGCGACGGCGACGGCGACGACGATCGAACGACCGATACGGCAGCACTGCACGGCCGCGTACTGACGCGCACTACCGTCGTCGTCGTCGACGATGGTGGCGGCGACGGTAACGACGCCGATAACGCTGAGCAACGGGGAAGCGCTGCCAAAAACGTGCGTAGGCGTCGTCGGCACTGCCCTCGTCGTCGGCGACGATAATGGATGTATGTTAGATCTGCCGTCCCTTTTTCTCTCCTTCATCTATCTCCGTCATCCCTCCACGTAAGTCTCGCTTCCCACCATGACGAAAAGCTTCCAGCCAGCTGATCGTCGATGAAACCCGCGCAGGCGTCGCGACGTCCCCGATATAACCTACCCTCGCTCGGCGTCGGCAGCGGCGTCGAGCGGTACATCGCCGCACACATTTCGTTTTACGCCGATGCACCGTTCTTGCGGAAGTTCTCCCGCTAGAAATACTCCCGCTCGACGTTATTACGCGACTCGTTTGCGGTCGAGCTTTGTACGGATATCGCACTGCTGCCCCCCGAGGGTTCTCAGCGTATCGTCGTTCTCGTGCACCGTTCAATTCTCGCCCTAACATTTTCGTGGGAGGGTAGCTTACGAATAGCCGTTTCGCCGATGGTGTGTCTCTCTACACGAACGAGCACTTGCGACTTCCGTTCCATTTTTACAGAGCAACGCGGACGCCGCGATACCGGCATCACCGGCGTCTCGACGTCTCGGCGACAGCCACGCGAAGCCCTCACTGATGCCGATTTTAAATCGGAGGGAATGCGTCAGTCACGTCATTCGCCGAGGTCTCGATCGTCTCGGAGAGGCCTTGACCTTGCTCGACGGATGGATACGCCGGATTTCGGTGTATGCGCGAGAGATCGTTCGGAGCGTCGTTACGGCGCGACGCGGTGGCGGTGACACGTGTATCAATCGTCGCCGGGAATTTTCCAGAATTATATTATCGCAACGACGCGAATTTGAGATGCAGAGATAGTGTCGGAAGTACCGTTTTTCCTCCTCCGTCATTATCGCCGACGCCGACACAGCGAATTTCTAATCGGATCGCGCTTTTTGCCGCAACGCGCGACGATAGGCAATACACATTCGTGCGACGTGCGCGGCGGGAAATGCGGTTAGATAAGGATTTATTGCGGCCTACTTGCATAATAAAAAATTATCGGGACGTCGAGTAGCTTCTGCCTGACAAATGATTCTCACAAGGCCGGTTCTGCTGTTTGTAGAACGATAGAGAGGCGCACACGATCGCCCTTCGTCTAACCCTCGCTACTTTAATTCTCGCGCTTATCTTCTGCCTCATACGTACCTCTCGACAACCCCCAGTATTTATCAAGATTCATTCTAGCGACTTACGGAAGTAAAGTCCCTCGGCGCCGTACATTGTCGCGTGGTGACTGCAAATCCATCCGGACGTAAAAATCGTTGGCCCGATCGCTGCATTTACAAATGCCGGTGCATACCTATTTAAAGAGAGAACCCATGCATGCAGTTCAAAGCATTCCAGCAACGTTGCAGCAATGTTGTAATAGCCGCGTACATTCCGCGTTCAATAGAATGTTTCTTTTTCTAACTGTTGCACAGAAAGAATGGTTTTGCCGCAATCTCTATAAATTTAACTAGATACAAATCTCACATCTGAAAATGGCCCAACAATTGAAAAAAGGTTGTATATTATTGGGTTACACAAGAGAATTTTTGGAGACGTGAGAATTTTGTTCTATGCCTAGTCAACACATTTGAAAAAAATTGTCGTATAGTACCTGAAATATCCCAGAAATACTTTGTGCTGCATGGGGAGGTGGCTCGTCTTTTCTTCCATAGCGACGCACGATTAATTAATCTATCTGTCTTAAAGTCGTGTGCGATCCGATCTGATCGGTGCATCATCGCGTGTCGACGAATCTGCTATTTCATTGAATCAGTAAAAGGATTCACATTCGAAAGAATCAAAACGGTAACGCTGTTATTTGTATACGCCAACATACGGGGAATTGCTTGTTTGCACAATGATAAGATACGATTAGCGGTGAAATGATAAGAAACGATCCGCTTCTTTACGTGGAATTTCGTGCAATGAGATAGTCCGCAGTGGACATAGTTTGATTTAAGACATCACATTATCGCGTTACCCGATGGGGCAATTGCAGTGGAACGTAAAAGTGATGTAAATCGCTTGAAAGAAAATATTACTCCATCTCTCCATTCTGACGCTCGGCGTTTCGTCGCTTCCACCATTGATAAATTAAAGATTTAAGACAAACTGGATCGATTTCTCCTTTATAAATATTTCATGCCATTTCATGAGCGAGACCATTTTATCTCTCACAAAATTTCTACCGGCCAAATCTCTTTATATTTACTTGGCGTCAACTATACAAACAAGATTTTATATTTTATTTCATTTGTCAAAACGTCATAAATGTTCCATGTGCACTTCTGCGATTTGACCTCTTCATCAAAGTTTCATTATAAAGAGATCATTCTCATGTTCATCGCGGAATTTATTATTAATAAAAGCAGAAACAAAATAACAGGTCAAGGAAGATAACGTTTTATATCTGTTTTCTTTCTGTTTTTCTGTCTCGCCATCTATCCATCTTGTCCCTCGTTGATTTGCCGTTCTAGCGGTTATCGATTTTTCGTTACACCACGCGCAACCTTGGATTGTCGCGTTTTTCGACTTCGTACCGAGAGCGTATAATCGCGACGTAGAATTATTTTCGCATCGTAGAAAAAAAAAAGCGCTCTCCTCTCACAAGTACACAGAAGAGAAAAGTATGATATGAAGCGAAAAGACGGACAAGAAGGTGAAGCTTGACAGACCGCGATCGTTCGAAATTAATCTGTGATTCTCGCGTATACCGCGTCAATCCGTCTGTACTTCGCCAATTATACCGAGCCCGTAATTTCATTGTCATTAATATTTCTGACAAGCGTCGCTCGAATGGTGCTCTAATGAAGGAGATAGCATTGATCCAAGTCACATCGGTCGGCCAGACGCAGCTTGGATTCCGAATTCACCCTCGCGCCGTCGCTGCGTGACGATTGTACGCGGCATTACCGCGGCTTATCCTGAAATTAGCCTGCTGGATATCGTTCCCGGACCTGGGCGACGCCCCTCATAACCTCCCCGTCCGGAGAGCCGGGCAGCATGAGACAAGTAAGGCAAGGGTTGTTCGCAAACAACCCTGCCGGGAACGGCCGCTTGTTGCACCGGGGCACGCAATCGTATAACATACGATAGTCCCCGTACTCCATAATTTAAAAGGCATTCTGGAGCTATGTCGACAAGCGGCATATGGCCGAGAAGTATGCGCTGTGGATTTTTAATCAGATCGGCCTGGGTACATATATTAACGATTGTATCTCTCGGTGATCGCCGTACGCGATTAGAAACTCGAATATCATTTCAGCTGAAACGATAGTTGCGGAAATAGTATTGGTATATTTCTGGCGAAAATACAAATTGAAGCGTAAGCCGAATGTGAGGGGAAAGTAACAGAAGCGTAAACGAAGCTTCTGGAAGGCGAAAATTGAGGCAATAATACGTAAAAGAGACGTTTACGTTTTCTTTTACGTTTCGTTGTCTCAATTTTCGCCTCCTAGAAGCTTCGTTTACGCTTCTGTTACTTTCCCCTTACGTTCGGTTTACCCTCCCAACTTTTATTTTCGCCAGGAATCGCGCAAGTGAAATAACAATAGATATCCACGTAATCGCCAACAATCCCTCTTGCGTACAAGCTACGTCTCAGTTATATAACATGAGCATAACTGTTACGTGTAGTTTTCATACACTTGGAGTACTAAAAAACGAAAACTTTGAGTGGGTAGGTGGGATGGCCACAGCACCTCAGGCATAATTTTCTTTAAAATCTCGTTGGAAAAATAAAATAAAAGGTATCGACTAAAAGTTTTAAAATTCATTTTTATACTTCCCTATCTTATAAAGATATAACTAATGTAAAAATTTAACTATAACGTGATATACCGATAGTACACAAAGTAACTATAAAATTAAAATTTATTATTGAATGTGTATTTTTAGATCCCATCTACTGACTTAAGTACCTTTAAATCATCTACTTAAACTTTTTAAAGAATGACATGCATCTGTAATACTCGCGCAATTGTACATCCTTATAACATCGATGATTTTTCATTCCAAGGCTCAAAAATATTTTATTAAATATATATTTCTACTTCTGCAACGAAATACAGAATGTAAAGATAAATACAAAAACTTGCAGTAAGACACCACAAGTTGTCAGATCTACTATATTTATTACATCTTTGAATTGTATCGAATCCAACGGGGAATGTAACAGCGATGACTTTTCCGCTATATTTCCGCTGCCTATATTTCTGTTCTCGAAAAAGGTTCTGGATTTAATAAAGTCGCAAAAGTCAAATCGAAATTTTGCTTGTCTTATTTTCTCGTCTCTATTACCGGCGAGATTGGAGAGGGTTGGCTTATATCCCCTGGCGAACAACATAGTGCGGATATGTTGCTACGTTATTTAGAAGGTATATACCGCGCACGACGATGCTCGTACATCGCTCGATGATTCGAAAGAGGTATAACGACGTTCGCTCGGCTCGGTCAGCGCTGCGTTAACGCCAACGGGGCCGTTTCATCGCCCCTCGTCTGCTTTCCGTTCCCCAGTGCGGAAAGTAGTGAACGAGGGTGCGCGAAGAGATTCCACGAGGGTGGCGTTGAAGCCGTGACGAGGGAAAAGTGGCGAGAGGAGAGCGGAGGGCGTTGAAAGTAACGATACTTGCACGAATTCTCGTGTTCGTCTCGATATTGTCGGCGACGAAGCGTTGCCGAAATTTTCGTATGTCGTTGGTTGGCGACGTTGGAAAAATATCGACGAGTCGTCTACTCATTGTATATTAATGAGTCTATCTCAGATATTGATTGCTATTTATATAATCTTCATAATTTCAAAGCTTTGCGCCGAGACAGAGATAGGTAAGACGATCAGACACTAGCGGATACTTTCGTATTTATTTATACACGGTAAAAGGTTCAAGTTCGTTAACTCATTCAATCGCAATTCCTCTCTTTCATTGGGATTAATGGATATTACGCAAGTCACGGCAGCAGCCGTTCCGGTCACGTATATTCGCGCTAGAATTTATTGAGACGCCGATTATAAAGGATATTATAAATAAAGAGTTTACTTTTTGTTATGTAATATTCATGAAACGTACAAAACGCGTTATATCAATCGCGAATTACAATTGCCAATTACATGATCGGCAATGTAATTTTTTTTCTTTCGTTCCTTCTTTTCACAGAAAACTGATGATGTCAGTTAATATCTGAAATCCATGAACGTATCAAAAATCTTTTTTCAAAGAGGAAGGGAGTACATCTACAATTTTTTATTAATGAATTTTTTAATATTCTATTACTGTCTAGATGTGAATTAAAAAAATTGATACTCCCTTTTTTAATATTTTATAACTTAGAATGTCTCATTCTTGTTCCTGCACGGAGAGAATTTTCTTTTAAAATTTACCCTGAAAATATAGTTCTGGCACAATATTTTAAAGATTTTTACTATGCACTTCAGTAAAAGTTAATCACACTTATTTTATATTTTATTGTAGTTTTATTAATAAATGAGAGAGATTTACATTTAAATTCTTCGAAATATTATATAATGTTACCCACGAATATGACATTTTCAGGGTAAACTCTAAGTAAAAATTCTCTCCGTGTGATTTTGAATAAGAAAATTATTAGATTTTGTAAATCATAACTTACACTTTTTTTTCCTAAAGAAAATATAGGTAAAACTAAACTGTGCATAGTTGTTAAAAGCAAAAATGTGTAATTATAAATAAAGCACTCAATATCTCAGCGCATATTCGAATATTGTCCAAACATTAATTAACTAAAAATTACTTACATAGTTATAACAAGAAGAAAAAAGAATTTTATGTAATAATAACAAAAAATTATTCAGCGTTAAAGGTACAGTTGTATTTTTTATAATTAAAAATGAAAAAGCAAATAAAACATTTCGAGAGTGGTTTTGAATCTTTCAAATTCCCTCCTGAATACGTCCATATCGAAATCACTAGTATGAACGAATGGAAAAACCAGCAGAGATTGATTTAATGATAAATTGACGATTGGCACAGTTATCGCGCGACGGTAACTCCGCGAAAACCTAAAATGGATCATAATTAAGATGTTAAATAAATGCCAAGCGCCGATGGGTATATTAATTAGCTGCTATTCATTCGCGCGATCGTGCACCCATGAATCCGAAATGAGATCGCTCTGCCGTTGATTTTCCTTACCCCGTTATTCATTTCTATCTCCGGGAACATCATGGGTGCACCGGATGCGGAATGAAAGGAGAAATTGGTCTTGCAGGGCTCGCGAACTTTTCCTCGCGATTAGCCATCGTCTTCCCTTTTCCCGATGAGGTTTCTTTTACGTTCGTCGTCCACAGTCAGGTGCATTTTAGCAAGGCCCGCCGCACACACCGCGCTAAAACACACCATCCATCTTCCTGCGACTCACCAGAGACCTTTCAGGTTTATTGCGGCGTAAACAAGACCTCGCGAAAGGATCGTTTGCTCACCGCACGCCGTCAAAGGTACAGCGTAACCATACCTATTTTCGCTTGCTCGCGTCGACGGGATTTACTTACGACGGAACGTTTATCGCGCGGAAATTTAGCAGTTTGACGTATCACGGGTAATTCGATCAGATGACGAGGCGTGAGTGTGTAATTAGTTTATTCGGAAACGAATACTGTATGCGGAGTGTCCGGCATGAATTTAAATTCCACGACGTAAATGTGTCGCGTGCAACACAAGTATTCATTCGCCGATGCTATTTAATGGACATGTGCAGGTACGTTATATAGTATAGACGCAATGATGATTAAAGTTATTTATATTCCCGGCGAGGAGTCGGAATATAAATTGGGACGTGGCGAATGACGAGGATTTACGGTCGAGTTTATTTCGCGGAGAACGTGCGAATGATGGGCGATAAGGCCGACTGAAAGGCCACTGAACCGAGAGGCGGCGAAAAGTTTTGAAGATTATTTCGAATTAGTTTTAATTCGCCATAATTGGTCGCGGACGCTGGGACTGAAAGGGGCCGGAGGGGAAGGGGTGAAAATTCGTTTTAATTAAAATTGATAATCCTGGGAGAGAATGGATATTACGTAAGTCGTCGGCTAGCTGCATTGGGAATCGAACAAGTTCCCCTTCGGAAGTTATTTGGGATTGCGAGTTACGTTCAGCTCCGCCGGAGTTGTGCCTTCTAATGGCGACGTCATGCAATCGGCGCACAGATACGCTTCTCGGACTACGCCGACGCACTTACGCAAGCACAATTGTGTTGTTACGGTACGCCCCCTGATCATTCTATTTTCTTGTATTACGTCGGAGTCGGCGACAGCGATAAATAATCGTGGATATCCGTACCCCCTTGTACATGATACTCTTCATATAAGTTATGTCCACACATATTTCTGGAGGATAAAAGCTGAACAATATCTATGCCGTAGACAAGTCTCGTTCATTGTGTCACAGTGTTACGTTAACTGTTGTACGAGAAATAGTAACAGGAATAGCAGGAAGACAATACCGTTAGGTAAATGGATGAACAAACTCCAGATTAATCGGGATTCTTTCGTTTAAACTTTCATTTTTATTTATTTCTTAAAATAGAAACTAAATGTAGGTATATAAATTTACGAAGACATGTATAATAGGTATAAATCTATACAAGAGTGGTCTCAATATGAATACTTACAAGAGATGTATAAAAAGTTATCTAATTATACACATATTAAATATTAAATAATAAATAATGATATATATATAAAACAATTAATTGCGAAAGTAATAGCGATTCGTTGTAATTTATCTGTCAAGGCGAAACTTGGATAGAAGAGACATTCCGGATAAGGAGCGGAGCAGTATTGTCTCAGCTCGAATATACACATATATATATATATATATATATATATATATATATATAGTTATTCAAGTAAAACAAAGCGGTACAGAACAGCTAGACCTGCAAATAGACAAACGGATATCCAGATAGGTGGTCTGATAGAATATCGATAGCGGTATATCTCGAAAAAGGAGGAAGGGAACACATCGTGACAAGACCGCCTGCCTCGTAGCAGGAGTGCGTTCATCCTGCGAATGCATACACACAAAAACACACATGCAAGGACGGAAGGGAGAACAACGCCGCGACGCGGAGCGTCGGAGCGGGGGGGGAGGAGGAGGGGGAGGGGGTGTCGCGGGGGCGCCGCACCGCGCCGGAGGAGGAAAGGGGAGAGACTGGCCTATCGGGGCCGACTCGGAGTTGTTCGGAATCTATCGGTGGACCAGATTTTACTCGTACGTACGCACATTCACCCCCGCAAGCACGACGACGTTGGGGGTGCGTGTCCCTCCGTCCGCGTAGGTGTGAGTACGGCCGCTCTTGTACGTACACACGTCGCTAAGACACGTTTAACGACGCGGAGACGCAGGCGCGGTTTCGCGCGGTCACGCTCGCGCACTCGCCGCGCGCGTCGCCGGCGCCGTCGTCGTTTTCGCGAGGAAATTGATTCTGCGCGAAACGCAAACGGGGGTTCCAGCAGCGACGGAGCCAGCCGTGCACCACCAGAGAGAAGCCGGGCTCGGCGAGCCACGCATACTCTTCCGTCGGGGAATCATTCCCGTAATCGAGTCACGCAGAAATCCACGTTCGTTCGCACACAACGCTACTCAGCCTACTACGTACCGCACGCGCGAAGGATTATGCTTCTACCGTCGTCGCTTTCCGGGTGTATCCTTTTACACAGACGTCGTGCTGGCTGTTGCTGTTGATGCTCCTGCTGCTGTTGAAGAGGCGACAGAGACAGAGACAGAGACAGAGACAGAGAGAGAGAAAGAGAAAGAGAACGAGCGGAGAGGAGCCTCTCCAACGACATGCGAAGAGACGCGTCCGACGCGACGACGACGGACAACGAGCGAGGATCGCAGACAGCCCTAGTGAGACGCGTCGACGGCGACGAGCGACAGAAGTATCCATGGAACTGAAAATCCTCCTGTGGTTTCACATCGTGGGTGAGTTGCCCTTCCAACGCGGCGCCTTCCGCACCGCCCTTACCTCCCTTATATATGCGTACATGCACACGTACATGCACGTCGTCGGCACGCATAACACGCAGAATCTCCCCCGGTTGCATCTGGTAAATGATACCTGATGTCATCGACAGCATGCATGCGCTTCGGGATATCCTCCTTGCTTCTCGCAGTTTCTCCTCAATTCGCGTGTCCTCCCGCTGGCTAGCTGACTAGCCGCCTCGCACGTTCATTGCCCCGATAAACGGCATCCTATGGTATAGATCCGTCCTTGCGACTTGTATGCCGAATCGGGTTGCTGCACTCGATAGCTATCAGCCAACGTGGTCCGCACAGAGAGCCGTTCTACTCCTTTCAAGGACGAGATGGACCACTTTCGCGCGGCTGCAGCGACGGCACGAGCTTGTAACTGCAAAATATGAAAATATAAGCTAAGTTGGCCGTAGATAAATATTTCGTTTGAAAACGGACGCTTTCGTTGACACATTCGAGTAAACATGTGCGTTTACGTGTGCAAACCGACGATATAAATTTTACATACAAACGTACGTGTATTCGACTTTTCGGTCAAGCTATTACGTTAAATCCAATGAATTTATTATGTTAACATGGATTAAATTAAATTGCCGATATTAAGCGAGATTAAATTATCGCATTATCGCATCGAAGCGCATGGCGCCAAACTATAAAAATTTCAAGTTAAAGCGTACGACTATACATTACCATCGTTAATTTAGCGCCACCGTAAAATTCATGCCTGAGTGCTCCAGGTCAGACGCTTTTTCACGATATCAGAAACTTTCTCCATTACGGATATTAGCATAAAGTACATGCATAGACGATGCGGTACGCGCGAGGACTGCGAAGCTGTCGTAAGAATTATAACGCGATACGCAAACGTCGTAGAGAGAATCGGGAACGTCTGTCGGGATCCTCGGGATTTCCAGCTCACGAAATGGGGTTTCGTCTTGGCGATGGGCGTTGCTACTTCGGGGAACAAAGCGCAAAAACTGTTAGCGAAGACGAGAGGCGAGACGTCTCGGGAAGAGGATCCTTTTCGCCGCGAGCATTGAACCAGCCGGCGTTGTATCCGAGAGAAATGTCGGACGTTGGCGTCGGGTCGTTGCACCATTCGCCATAAAACGTACGGGCGTTCCCCGTAATAGGGCATTAACAAATTTAACGAATTCCCATCACGGTGGTATATAATCGCATTAATGACATTCTGGCGAATGCGATTTTATAGTCCGCGGCGGAGAGCCCTCCATCGCGCCAGATAAATTCGCGCTCCAGTACGATCTGGCCTCACCAAACTTCCTCTGTTATTGATGTTTTCTTTCTTAATTAACAGTCGTCGAACGATCGAATATTTGATTATCTTGAAACTTTATGATATATATATATACTGATCGTTATTATTCAAGACTACTTTTACGTTTGCAAATGGAGACTTCCTGCTCACCGTCAATCTTCGTCAATCTTCTTCTTCTTTCGTATACTGTCTTAAAATATATATATATACATATATATAACACACATATATATATATATATGTGTATATATATATACTGAAATCTCTTAATAGTTCGTGAAGCTCTGAACGTAATAACAAAGTTGTCTCCGCTTCACTTCTAAACCATGAAATTCAGGGTCCTATTAAAGGTTTTACCGCTACTCATGCTACTCACATGCGTCTAACGCTTAATGGAAGGGATTTTATACGCTAATTCGAGATTCGCTAATATGAGGTTTTAATCTATACATATATGTATATACTGTATATATATATTTAGAACAGTTTTGTCAGATAAGCTCTTTTCTAGTGAAAATTTGGTTTAATATTAAAATGATTGTGAGAAGATAATTTATATATGACAGTGAAAAAACATCATTTTACTCAATAATATATAAATTATCCAAATAGCAAAAATTCTATTGATATATACGAGGACAGTTTGATAAATCAACTTTTTTAACTTTTTTTAAAATAAAAATTCAATCTATTTTTCAACATAGTCTCCTTTTAAAGAATCAATGACTTATCAAACTTCCCATATGTATCTCAGAATAATTCTGTCAAATAAGCTTTTTCCTAGTAGTAGAGAATTTTGTTCAATATGCAAATTTTTGCTGTCATGTATAAATTATTGCGAGAAGAACATAACATAATGTCTGTCATAATCTAGGAAATATATTCTTGTCGTTTCATTTAACAACGTATAAATTATCAATCAGCAAGTTAAAATTATCGAGATCGTTGATATATTGATAAATGATCATCTCTCGTGACATATGTTAATTACATATTGAAATTGGCGAATTAAGACGTTGCGCGAAAATAATTCCAACTCGTACATTACTTCGTCGCAATAGAAATGAATTGCAGGGATGTGGTATCGAGAAACAAACTCTCGCTGGAATTATACCGTTTTCAATTTCTCTAACAAATAATAACGTTTGATAAATGAAGTGTTAAAATGTATACTCCACGCGATCGTCTACGTCATGGAAACCTGCACATCTGACGTTAACAAACATCTCGCTTGAAAACGAGCACCGTGCTTCAAATTGAACGGATTCCGAAACCCGATATTAAGCGCGAGATATCTCGTCTGCATTAGCACGATATTTTTACAAGCGGGGCTCTACTGTGTAAAAAGCGAGTTATAATCCTTTTTTCTCCCTTTCTGGGGGAAAAAAAAAGAAAAAAAAAGAACGAAACTTCGCCTATCTACGCATTTATAACGCAGATAACGATGCGCGTCGGCGGCGATTGTTTCATTATTACGGCATCTCATTTTATCAGTTTGTACCAAAAATAGCAGAAAGCTAGATAACATTTCCGTATGCGAAATCTCGAATCAAAGTCTCATGATGCGTGCTCATTCTCGTCGGTAATTTTCGTCCGATTGTGCGAGCGAGCCTTTTGCCGGCACACAAAAGATAAGCTTCCTATTGGAGCGTATAGGGATGCGAAGCGTCGAAGCGCACGACGATACGGGCCTCCTGTGTCTCTTTCTCTTTCCCACTCCGCAAATGCGATTCGTCGCTTCGCTCGGCAGCTAATTAAGCCGATCGCTCTACCGAACGTCATATCCGTTCTGGAGATCCGTCCGTGCGATTGTTCGATCGGGCGAAATCGCATTCATTGCGCGAGAGCCGTCCGTTAAACCGAGCGTATCGCCATTAGTGTAAGCGAATTAAGCTGAACTCGCTCTCATATCGGCATCGAATATTCCGAATCGAGCCGCTGTCTCTCGAGCAGATTGATATTACCCACTTCGCCACTGGGTACACTGAGCAAATGGAAATTATTGCGAAGCGTTATTTGCGTATCCACTTCTCTTTTTCTCTTTTTCTTCTCTTTTTTTTGTGATTGTAAGAGAATACATCGTTCGATATACCGCGAAAAACTCGGATAACTCGAAGTGAATTCGAACTCGTTAATACGGTACCATCGTCGTCGCCGCTCGAGAGTGCTACACGAGTGCGTTTTACGAGGTGCGTCGTCGGCGTTGTGCGTGCTTATCTGTTTCTTTCGCACGACGGCACGTTCGTTACATTCTGACGACGACGACGACGACGACGACGACGACGACGACGGTCTTGGGCGGGTTGTCACTTCAATCCTTTTCTTCCTCGTCAGTCGTCGCTACGCTCGCCGCAAATCCACTTTTTATTAACGACTAACGACCGGCCGCGAGAGAGTGCCCTCGTGGTTTTGTTACTAAATACCCGTAAGCCCCGCGAAGTGCCTCTAAACGGGGTAGAGGAACATTACGTCCCTTTTCCCCCGTCATCGTCTCACCCTTTAATGCGCTGGGGCAATATTTTCCTACGATACTCCTCCGAAATTCTTCGTCCAATCCGTGAAACTGCGAGCCAACGTTATATCGATCCTATGGAAAGAAACGTTAAGAATTTCTCCTTGGCGTGGAAACTTAGGTAAAAATGTCGCATTGAAATCGTTGCGTACTGCATGAATCATTTACACAGAAACTTTAATACTACGGACTTTCTTTACATAAACAGAATCTCTAACTTAAGAGTTTGCTGACCATAAAGTTTGTTCCTTGATTGAATACGGTAACAAGTCACGATGTGTTGCGTTATACGATTTTAGTTTTATATTCTTATTTTCAAGCTGTATTTATAATCGTATATGATTAAGGACGATTTGACATATATAATATTTGACAAGATTAGCAAAAAATCAGTCGAACAATCAGCAAAATAAGCTAATTGAGTAATGTCAGTCAAGATTATTTTAAAAATTTTGAATCGAAACATTAGCCCGTAATTACGTCCCGAAACACTACAATCAACAAAACTACAAATAATTCGACTTATAATGATTTTATGCTGTAAAATGGACTATATTTGCTGCAGTTTTAGGTCAATAATTTTTAAACGAGTAAGTGGATCTAAATAAATTTTTGTACGAATATTTATAATTATTTTCAATATATGTATAAAAAATTTGATTAAATTCTTAATGTTACTTCATTATCAAATTTGCAAATAAAAATTATAAAAATTAACTAATAATTTTAAAACTATAATTTTACGTAGAATTAGGATAAATTAAAAAATCAAATAACTTTTAAACTAATAAAGAATTGTGCTTAAATTTTACATAAATACTTATACATAAAAATAGAACGATCTATAAAAATTTTATATTTTTGGTACTATTTTTAGACAACACACAGTATTGGCTAAAAATATTAATCACTTATATTTTTTTCATTTATTTGAAATTTTTTTATCTACATTGTTACCTGTTGGTTACCCAAATTATACATAAGTTTAAAGGGTTTTTGAAACAAAGGGTAATTTACAGCAAATGTGACGAATAAATTTTTGAGTTAAAAATAATGAGCTTTAAATAATGATTAATAAGGTGCCTAATATTTTTGACCAAGGCTGTACATCCTTTTGAAGATTTTCGTCGTTAATGGAATTTCTTCATTGATCGACATATAGAACGTTTATAAATTTATTGCATAATCTCTTACGCAAAACGCGTGACATAAATAGCTGGAAAATGGGACCGTTTGGAAAAGTGAACGATTTTCGAATACATTGACACGTGGAAATTCCGCGAAAGGCGCCGCCGCGACAAGATCCATTTCGAGAACGCGTAAGTTCTGTTTCTCGCGTGAGATCAATCCCATTCCTCGTGAATGAGAATATTTGGTCGAGTCTGGGAAGGTAGGGGGGGGGGAGGAACGGAGCAGAAGGGGGGAACGCAGGAAGGATTCTATTCGCGATCGATAAAGGATTCCGGCGGCCGACATGGGATTCACCGAATAATTTCGAATCCGCAGATGAGATCGAGTTGAGTGCGTTATGCGCGCCGCCGTTATTATAAGAAACTATTTCTCGCGAGCTCGTATTATATTCGCGGTTGCTTTCATTACGAGGATTTCCGCGTAATGACGATGTCACTCTGATAATCAACCGTGGCTGTCTGCGAAGCTCAGTGGTTCTCAAGCTCGTGGAATAGGATCATTTGATATAATTAAAAGATGAGACTTCCTTACGATAGTAAAGGTCAGAGGAAATATAATACCTTTAATTAACATAATAATATATCTTTAATCGGTTTTTCGCTCTGTCGAGCGTGTAGTATTATAGTAGTGTATATGAACGATAAAACGATAAAGAACGAATATAATATTTTTATACGAAGGTCGAATAATTACAATGACAAATTATTATTCTCATGCGTATCATATCAAGATAATATTTAATGGAAGATTGAGTCACGAAAGTGTGGGCCATACGGAATACGAAATCGAAGTAGACCATCGCTGGGACTTAAAAATCGATAGTTACAGAATATAATGTGACGTAGCGCCTTTATTTCAGCTTACCCTCCCAGAACGCGAACGGCGAAAGCCCGTCGTCACTTTTCCTATTTGGGAAACACTGTCCGCGAACGTAATCGATGAGGTATGCATCGCGATATTCAGCTGCCTCTCATGACATGACACGGCAGAAATTCACCTTCGGCTTTCATTTCCTCTTTTCCCTCGGGGGCATGAGTCGAGATTCGGATCCGTATACGCGCGGGTCTCTGCGTCCTGCACGTGCCCTAATAACTTCAGCAAGATCATCCGTCCCGATAAGCGCACAACGTGAGCTGGAGCATGCCGGAACGCCATTTCAGCGACAAACGCGAGTGTATAATACGATGCCCGGCGGCGTAGACGCCGCGATACGAATAAAATATAATATTTTAACGAATCTTATCCTTTCTTTCTCTCTTTCTCAGGAATCTGTTCGGGTCTGCGAGGAGTGCGCATCCAGATACCGACGGCCGTGAAGAAGGGCGACTCGGCGACGCTGAAATGTTGGTATGACACCGAGGGCGACCCATTGTACGCCGTCAAGTGGTACAAAGGGGGTCGAGAGTTTTATCGCTATGCTCCGAACGAGAGTCCGCCCGTCAAGACTTTCCCCATCGGAAACCTGACGGTGAAGGTAAGTTTGCCCTTGTCCTCCCCATCTCCAATCCAAAGTGACGGACGAGCTTACAACCTTCGGTGTCCCGCGAGCCATCGCAAAATCTCGAGATCCGTTCGTACCCCCGTTGGGATCGTGCGGAGAAAAAAAGCGGGTATCAAGAAGAGAGAGAGAGAGAGAGAGAGAGAGAAGAGAGTGAGAGAAGGGATGAGGATTTATTGCGGTCGAGAAGTTGCGAATAGAACACGATAACACCGATACCGCCGGAACGTACAGTTCCTGCTTGCTGTATAGCGTACCGTTCTACATATCGGCTGATCGAAGTTTTTGAATTCGAGCTGTCTCCCTACGAGAGGAGTAACTGATGGCCCTCGTCGATGTGTGTTGCTCGTTCTGGTGTGGGTCGCGTTTTCCCTCCATTAAATTCCGTTTTTATTTTTCCTTTTAATTTTTTAACTGGACAGGAGTTTTATCGCGTTTTTTATTGTAGTCTTATATTCAATTTATGGTATCGCAAATTCTAGTTTTTAAAAATTGTATTTTTGTAATTCATCAGCTAGAAAGAATCGATGACACTTTGTTATTTACGTCAGTAGTTTTATGTACATAGATGCATATATGTATACAAAACTATTCTATATATATATGTATATATATATACATATAGAGTTATATTAGTTTTATATAGTACATGTAGTACACTCTAAATTTTTTAGAGTGGACTTTCACTCTGAAGAGTGAAAATCGAGGTAATCTTGAAAAAGAATAATTCAATTTTCAATCTTTAAGAGTGAGATTTCATAAAAATTTTAGAGAGTACAGTTCAATACCTCAAATGTATATACAATTTGCGACATTGAATTTTTACTCTTCAAAGTATTCCTTCTAATAAGATTCTATTTTACTTTACGAACATAAAGTTCATGGATGCACCGTTTATACTTTATACACTTCACAATCCAGTTGCTTAAAGCGCCGTTAAATATAATTTTATACGCGGTACATGTGGTCCAACGGTCCAGTTTTTAATTCCTGCCACGGCAATTCCTGACATGACAGCTCCGATTACGATCTAATGTCGGTTGTCGTGACGAATGTCCGCGCGATGAGATGCGACACGTATCCACAGTCGGTGGAATAGATCATTCTGTATTATTGCACTTGCACGCGCGATTTTTAACATCCGATCATTCTAACGCTCCGTGCGTCGCATTTTTGCGATACGAATGCCAAGCCGCGGGCGCTTTTCGCTGCAATTCGAAACGCAATTCGGACACCTTGCTACGATATTCATTACTTTTAACATCCCCGATAACGACTCTCGGCAATCGGCAGTCGATGTATGTACAAAAAAAAAAAGAAGAGAGGAAAAAAGCAAGCCCGAGTGCATCGCGAATATTTAACATCGCGAATGGACCGCGGGAAAACGCGAGACGAGGTTTCCCGTTTGGGGATCAAACCGGGGTTGATATCGAATAACCAGGTCGGTCGCATGTCGTGCGATTGGCGGAAGCATTGGTCATTAATGGATTGGACGGATTCCTGTCGTAAGCGCATCCGTTACGTATTCTCGTATGTACACGTACATGCCGTGCATATCCACCCGGGAGAATTCCCGCGGTCTTCGTGTCCTCGATAATCGCGACAGCGACGATGACGACGACGACGAAGGATGAGAAAGACCGACGAAGACGCCTTCGTGCCGAGGCGCACGATCCTAATGAATTATCCTTATTTCACAGAAAACGGAGAGCAACGCGACACAGGTCGTGCTGACGAAGTTGGAATTGGAGGCGGCAGGCGCGTACAGCTGCGAGGTATCAGCCGATGCACCTTCCTTCCACACGGCTATAGTTTACGCGGCGATGAACGTCGTCGGTAAGTGTCTTCTGTTCTCCGGTGCTCTTACTCCGTATATACGTTTATAACTTAGGACGCCATCGTCGACTGCGTAAAAAACACGTAGAGCGTTATTATACCAGCCGGGGCGATTTAACGCGCTTCGTCCACTTTACGGTCGAGACTGTCCTGGTGGCGATATCGAGTTTTTGATAAGGGGAATAATAATAAGTGCGCTATTTAAATCGCACTCACGTCGTCGTAAATAAAACTTTTACGATAATTTACCGTAAGATCGACGAACCGAAGCGTTTCGCGAAAAAAAAGAGAAGGGGAGGGGGAAGAGAAAAACCTGGAGAGAATCCTATGCCTCGCGAGCGACGCGACGCGACGCCTTTCGCAATTTACAGAGATTGCGCGTCGAGTAATATATTTTAACAACGTAAACTGCACGTCGCTATTTTCGAGGTTCCCTTCATTAAAACCTGGCATCCGATAAATTCTGCCCTAGCAACATTTTACTGAGACTTCCTTTTCAAATATACCGTAATCTATTCCGATATTACGTACGAACGTACTCCCGGAGAGAATTAAATGTCTTTTTTAATTACTCGCGTCTCTCGCGCGCGCGTTGTCACAGCCAGCC
This sequence comes from Acromyrmex echinatior, assembly GCF_024713525.1. Taxonomy (NCBI): domain Eukaryota; kingdom Metazoa; phylum Arthropoda; class Insecta; order Hymenoptera; family Formicidae; genus Acromyrmex; species Acromyrmex echinatior. The sequence goes on from NC_141853.1 coordinate 23,485,917, forward strand.
GTGGCTCGCAAACGGAGGAACAAGAAAGTATACTGTATATAGAAATAAATACATATTTGCGCGACGCTCGAGAGAGCTCGCGGAGTTTCGGAGATGCGACACAAATCTTCCGCAAGGACGGGACTATTCAATTCTCGCGTCAGAGAGCGGCGACACTTTTATATTCGTTGCGTTCGCCCCGTTTCGTCGTAAAGGCGCGACGAGGCGCACGAATTTACGTTCCACCGTAAAAAGTGAAAAAGTAATATTTTCCGAGCCCCGGGCTCGACGGCGACACGTACAGGTGTCTGTAACGACTCGCGCGCGTGTGTGCGTTATTGTATACTTGACAACGCGTGCCGATAGCGAAACGGTCGGAGGCACGCGAGCGCGAATCTCTCCGTCTATCGTAAGAGAAGAATTTTTCGGTACGAGGGACGCGAGAGTGCGAGAGAAAGGCCGTTTCACCCCCTCGTATCGACCAACCATCACCGCCGAAAGTTTCGACTGCGTCGGGCTTTAGGGAACGACGACGTCCGGTCAAGCCCGGTCAAAGCGACAACGTCTCGACTGCACGCAAGCTCATGCGATGCTTGGTCGCCTGCGTATCTACAGGGTGGCCCGAATCTAAAGAATCATCTTTTAAATTACACTGAAAAAAGAGTGGTAACAGTTATCAAATGTAAACCGAAATAGTAAACTGAGTTTCAGTTAAATATTCGGTTAACGCAATTAAAAATAATTTTACTTAAAAAATAAATAGATTTAGTAATTATTAAAAAAACGGTTGGTTATATTATTATGTTTGGTAATATTTATTAGTCTCTTTCTCTCTTTTTAATGCCGAGAAAGTTGGAGAGGGAGAGAGTTTTAAGCCTTACTTGATGCATTCAGGCTTTAGACTCTCAAGTTTGTACACTGAGAAAAAAATGCTGTTGATTCAATTAAATTCTGTATTACGGGCTGTCACTAATATAAGTGATTAATTTATGTATACTTTTATCGATATAATAATTATAAAGGTCTTGATTATTGAAATAATAATTTATACCTTTATGTCAATAAAAATGTACATGAATAAATCACTTATGTTAGTGATAGCCCGTAATATAGACTTTAATTGAATCAACAGCATTTTTTCTCTGTATAAGATTGCAAAGGAAAATTAAATGGGTTAATGACTTATAACGAGCAACATAGAAAGTTCTTGAATCAATTAATGTGAATTATTTATTGTCATAACAAAACAATAATATAATCATATACGTTTCGATTTTATTCTCTTAGTCCATTTATTAATTATCTTTCATATATGTAGAATACGTACACGTATTCTTTGTCTAATGTCATTTTATTATGAAGAAATAACTCGAAAGTTTGGCAACCGAGAGCTTTTTCTTATCGTTTAAATATTTTAGGTCCTATTCCGCAACTCTTAATGACAGTGTCGGTATCGTTATACTGTCTCGTAGTTGCTGCATAGTTTTTTTACCATGTATAAAATCTATGCAATGCTTAACGACATTAACATTGTCGTTAAGAATTAAAGAATAAGGTAAAGAATACTTAATCTCACATGAAATGAGTTTTACTTCAGTTTGGGATATGCAGTTTAAGAATTTATAAACATTTGTAAACACTTTAATGTGAGAAACTGAAGATTTGACGAAAAGAGTAGTTTTTCTTGATATTTTCGAGAGAAAATCTGCTTTCGACACCACGAAATAGTACGTATGCATGGAGGGTGGCTCACTAAGGCCAGAGGCTGGGGTTGCTAAGATCTGGAGCACTCTATATATGTGGAGTATATATTGCCTTCGCAGAATTGCCCTCTGAGATGCCGTCGATACAGGGACTAAAGAGGAAATACCGCGTCGACGATCCGCTACGTTTGAACTGTACATCTGGCCGGAGCAAACCCGCCGCGAATCTCACTTGGTATATCAACGATCGACAGGTATGCTCTAACTGCTAATGATAGTAATGCGCGCGCGGTTAGACGAGAGGATAGACGGACGGAAAGGAATGGGAGAGCAGGATCAGATACCTCTATTTAGTTTATCCCAGCTTTGATCCATTATCCCTGATCAAACGTCAGAGACAAGGGAGCTTATGGGATACGTTCCTCTTCGAGATGTTCCAAAGTTGGAGCGAGCAGCATCCGCAGTGCGGAAAATAATTTAATATTCTGATTCTCAATTAGCGTATAACATTATAACGAAAATGTCTCTTAATTAAGGCTTGATTGAGACAATGTTCGAAAAATTTTTAATCCTTGTGTATCTCTAATATATATCTAAGTAATTAAATCTTTTTCGAGCAATTATCTAAGTAATTAAATTTGCTATTTTCAATAAGTCATCATAATAAATCATAAATTTTTTTTTTTAAACGATAAAATGTTAAAATGTTTTAATACTAGTATATATTTTAAAGTCGTATTTTTACAAAACGTCAGCATTTGCAATGCTCAAAATAGTTTCCTTAATCACTTTACGTCAATGCACCTCTACGTAAATTATTTCACGTACTAGGCATGAATACATGGTTGTCGGAAAATTGAGATCGCCGTACTATCGAGAATTTATATAACAGCAGCATTAATGACATATGAAGTAGCGCGAATATACTATTTTATCCTTATACCGCAATATCAATATTTATTTTATCTCTTAACAAGCTATTATACTATCGTCAACTCATCACGACCATCAAATAATGAAACCTAATTAACTTTCTAAAATTAAATATATTCGAAATTATTTACTACATCAGAATATATGTACGGCTCTCTGATATACATATTATGATTATAAATTAATAACCTTTCCACATTATCTATATTACATTTATATGCTATACATATTTACAGAGAATAGACAAAATAATATGAACACCTGGGAAATACGGCATTTATTTTACCACTTGTTTTGTTAATAAGAGAGTGGTTCATTATTTGCTTTTAATACACATTCTGTTCTTGTTGGAATAATCACTCAATGCTTAAATAGATAATGTACTTTTTTTAGAACATCTCTCAATTGCTTATATAAATCAATTGGAGAAGGAAATTTTCTTCCCATTCTATATTTTCCAAAATTATCCTTTCTCCAAAACTTCTTTCCTGGCTTTCCAATCGCCTGATTCGAATTATTATTTGTAATTTTGAAGAGCAAAGTGAGAAACGGATTTCCTTTTCCGATATCTTTTAAACAATTAGAAGATGTTCTGCGTAAAGGTATAATAACACTGCAGCAGTTACTATACTATTCGAGCATATATGACACTATTTCAACAAGAATAGAGACTCTGCATTAAAGATAAATGGTAAACTAAGTTCTTATTAATGAAACAAGTAGATAGTACATTTCTCAAGTGTTCATGCATTACTTTGTCTATCTCCCATATAACGACTGTAACACGTACTTAGAGAAGTTTTGCGTAAATCTGTTGACACTAATTTGTATCTTTTTTGTTTCTTTTCGCCCTTCAGCCTCTCAAAGCGCACGTTCGCACGTACAGCCCGTTCGACACGAACGAATCGGAGTGGCAGATTTCGCAAATTGGGCTCCAGTTCCTGGTTTCGCACGATCACTTCGTGAGCGGCAAGTTGAAGATACGTTGTAGCGCGTCGATATACGATATTTATTGGCAGAGCACGGAAGTTAGCGCCGAGGAGGATCGGCCGCGAGTGATACATTACGAGCCTGCCGCGACTATCGTCGGTATCAACTACCTCCAGCCACCGCCAAATTTTCAGACCGGCCAGAAGAAACCTGACGGGCAGGTTGGAGTAAAAGGTAACGTCTTCTTCACTTTTTGGCGCCGCAATATATTTGCGTTACTTGATTGACTGCTCTAAGAGGCATAGAAATAATAACTCCGTCATAGTAAAGTATCAATTTACGGATAAATTATGCATTACGGATTAAAAATGCTAAATACCGTGAGAATGCGTAAGAATTTAAATTGTGTATGCATATGTATATTATAGAGGAAAGCCACCCCTATTATGAGATAGCGGCGTTTCTGCTAAACTAATAGACGCTATCTATTGGTTCCATCATGAATTTATTGATCTTGGATTGAAAACTATTTAGTAGAAAATTCATTATTAAATCATGCCTGTAGTCATTGTAAAAAAAGATTTTAGAACTTGGATGTCTTCAAGTTTTATAAACTTCTAGCATTTACCCAAAATGAACTTGGTATCTCATAATAGGGGCCTTTCCTCTATAACTTTATTTTCTAAAATTTTCAGAGTGAATCTCACTCTAAAAAGTAAAATCTCACTCTTAAAGATTGAAAATTGAGTTATTCCTTTTCAAGACTGGCTCAATTTTCACTCTTTAGAGTGAAATTCTATTCTATGAAAAATTTAGAGAATATACATATTACAATGTTTATGTCAATTCATGCGAGGTAAGTATACCGAGTCTCAGACTCCATTTTCAAAAATTTAACTTTCATTTATTGCTTCTGCTTCTGTTTCTGCTTTGTCTTTATTTCTATTTCTATTTCTACTTATAAGTAATTGTCGTTTTAAATATGAGAAATTATTTATGTCTAAAAACTCTATCTAGAGAGAGAGAAAGAGAAACACACACACACACACACACACACACACACACACATATAATACGTAGAAATAAACTACGCCAACTCGATGAAGTTATTTGTATTCATTATTTCAAGGAGACATAATCCTCGTAAATATTACTGCTATCCATTATGTTCAATTATTTATCGAAATTCGAGACACTTCGAGAATCTAGACGCAGACCAGCTGCGGATTCATTTGCTTAAAGAGAGTTCTATTTTTTTTCGAACTCGAACAATATCCGGCGAACTCGATGAGCTCTTTGACCTCCTTAAGCTTAGGCGTTTACTTTTGAAACACAGTCGGGGCATTCAGAAAGCCACGCCGTTGAGCCGCAATCTGAATTCCTCCGCTCGTACGACTCAATTTCTTGAGAAAGAAAAACACAAACAAGAAATGGGAGATTGTATTATTAGATCATCTCGTTCGATAATTTTTCAGTGCTGGGGTCCTCCACGGTGAGCCTGCGGCCGTCAGCGAGGATCGTTTTGGAATTGTTTGCGCTTCTTCTAATCGTCATTCGTTAAAGGCATATAGTGCATCGTTCGAGAAACGCGCTTTGGAACACTGCGTACGTTGACGTGTTTGTAAGAGGAAGAAGAGGAGGAGGAGGTGGAGGAGGAGAAGGATGAGGAGATGGAGGAGAAGAAGAAGGAAGAGACTGGCGGAGGGCTCGAGAGGTGCTTTGTGCGATGATGACGTTTCCTCTATGGGATCGCCTCGGATCATCACGCAGCAGTAATATCCAACCGGAGCGAATACAGGAAGCTCCTTGGGTCACGTCACGGCGATGAAACCTGAAAGGCTTGTTCGAATAGTGGAGGAATGGAAGTGACGGGACGCAACCGATAGTTCGATCGACTTCGGACGACTAGAAAAGGCCGAAAAAAAAAAAAAAAAAATCGTGTACGAAGGGCGAACTCCAGCGAGATGATTTATCCGACGTTCACTCATCCAACGATCAACGAAATGTCCAAAATGCACTACAGCGATGACAGACGCGGCTGGATATATATATTCGGGATATATATTCAGGAGTTATTTTATTATTATTAGACCATGTACTCTTGCTTCCTTCCAGCGGGAATAATGTGTTTGCAATGTGTAGGTATACGTATACATACAATAGTACGTTTCGTCGCATCGTATGAGAAGATAGTTTTTTTTTCGTACTTTTATAACTCAGAAGGAGACTATAACGTAGCATGAATGTACATGCGTATTCCTCGACAGCGTAAAGACACATGGAATACAAACATATACCAAACATAAATGCGTATAACACGACAGATATGAATATATAAAATCGCTCGATTATATACACACATATATACACATATTTATTCGCATAGATACGCATACACACATAAACACATACATACACACCCATACAACTGCCATACTTTTTCTCTGTACGAATAATTGATAAGTAAAAGTGTTCGAGAAAAATATATATTGCGGCCCGCCTAAGTATTTTACAGTGTGCGAGATGATGTACCTGAATCGGATATTTGCGAACTTCTTTTTTGTGTTGCTATTTAGGGACTATGTACTATACGATAAGCGAGAAAAAGATGTGCTATATCGAGTTATATATATAATAACGACACACAACTTTGTGTATCTCAGTCATTCCATTTCGTATTAAAGCGTAATTAATTTATTAAACGAGGCTGATTTAATTGATGTACAGTACGTCTTATGGAGTTTATTATAAATTCATTAAGTATACTGCCACTGTGTTTCCTTGTGTGCAACCTCTATTTCTTACATTTCTGTGAACGATTCACATTGCAGTCTAATACTTTTTTTTTTTACATTCACATCATGCAAATAGAATCTACTGTCTGCGCGTAGGTATACCATTCATCAAATATCGGCTAACATCATAAATTATATCGCGCGCAGTTTGCGCTTATCGATATTCGATACTATTCGTTTTTTATCTCAAATGAATTACCGATGAATGTTTTAGTAAAAGTCACGTTAAAACTAAAATATACTATCAATTAAGGCTAAGGCATAAGAATAGAATATCTGAAATATGTATATTGAAATTGAAACAATTTTTTTGATTTTCTTTTTTTATCACACAGCTAAACGTAATTATCCAGATGAGTATAACGGTTTGATTTCTCGAACGATGTATATGTATATATGTGTACATTTATATTAATACTAATATTGATATGAGATTATATCATATATTATTATGATGATAATTAACATGATGATAAGTATAATGTGAATGCAAAACAATTATTCTTATTAAAAAACAAAATTTTATTATATATTAATTATTATATATTAGTTATTATTCTATTGACGCGTTGCGTCAATAGTATAATCTTATTTTCTATACTAGAGTAAATATCTATCCATTTTAAACGATTCAGATCAGCATTAAAACAATGCCGTGGTTTAAATAATGTATAAATGCAAAGAAGAGGGCCGGTAGTCGGCTACTGGTGAAAATGCTTGATTCCCGTGAACATTAAATAAAATATCATTCGACAAAAGCGCGCGTTAATTTGCCTGGCGAATCGAGGAACGCCGCTTTGCGGATTATTATATTTATTTATGCATGACCGCCGTGTGTGTACGCCGTTAGTATGATAACTCAATTATTGTACTCCGTACAATGTTTACCCAGTGTCGTTATGCGAAATATATAACCACACAGGTATTTTTAATACTTGTATATTGTTCGTAATTATATATGCCAGGAAAATTGGATTATTTAAATAACCTAAACCTAAAGTATTAAATTTGTTGATCTAACGTCTTTTTTTTTCTACGAATTTCTTAAAATACATTCATAATTATTTTGTATTAATATCTTAAAAGATTTTTCTATTTAGATGATAATAATTTTAATTTTTACAATTATTCGATTTTGTGAATCTCACATTAACCTGTTGAAGTATGATAAATAATTTCAGAATATAATATTTTGATACCACGATTTTTCCAAAAAGAAACATTAATAATTATTTCGGAATTCATCTTTTAACAAATTTTGCACTACGCAAATCTAGTTGAGATGGTTACGCTGAAATAGCTTCGAAAGTTTTCAATATTCTTGTCTTTTATTTCATAAGGATCTTGTTGAACAGTTGAAGTGTTCGTAGAATGCAACGGTAACAATCCGTAAATGTGATTGTTTATCGTAGTATTCTTTTTGTAAGTACAAGAGAAGTTTTCCAAGAGTTTATGAAAATAGTCGATAACGAAAAGACTGGACTTTACATTTAATGATTCTCGCCGAAAAAGTTTTAAAATTTTCTCAAAGTTCTATACACACACACATATATATATATATATATATATATATATATATGTTTTCTATTATTTCAACGGAATGAAATTAAAAAAATAATTGGACTTAAAAAATAGTGACGAAAAAAAAAATTAAAACTATGCACATTAAATGATCTCATCTTGTTGATGCGGAAAATGTGTTTCCAGCTGTGTATCCTAATATAATAGCAACAAAAATATCGTTTGGTATCAACAAACCCACGTATTGCCATGGATCGATATTCACCTACAATATTTAGATCCTCGATTCTGCTCACGAAAGTGACCGCTGCATCTGTTTACAACAATGGGGTATTGTAAACATATCTATTATTTACTACACTAGAGATCCTCTCTCCCATATCGCCTAGGGAAAATTATGCTCAACGAAATACCGCCTTGTTTCCGATCCTCGGATATGGACCACGAGGCTACAGGGGTGGCTGGCAATCGATGGCGCCAGACCGTGGATGTGTGTGGGCATACGTCAGGCGTTCACGGATATCAGCAAACGAGATACTGCAGCCCAGTACGTACCAGTACGTACGAGTATTCGCACACGAACGAAGGTTTCGTTGCTTGGCGACGGTAAATCGGAGCTGCGTCACATCGGGGATTCGTGAAATGATGAGGGTCGCCGTACAGTCCGAGCGATCCTTCTCTCGGGGTGGCGAACGGTAAAAAGTCGTGCCGCGTGTGTGATTTCTTGCGAGTTGAGTGCGACGTAAAAATTCGCGGAAATCCCTTTGGAGAATCGTGTTGACCTGATAATTCTCGCGTGGCGTTTCTCATGCGCGAGTTTAACCCTTACGTTAAACGCGAGCTCGCATACACCGTGAATTTCCGAAATAATTCGACGAGAAATCGCGCTAACTGATCACTCAGACGCCTGATTAACGCGGAAGTTGAATTTCTACAGGTGTTTATCCTTCATGATGTTATCGGTCGTCATGTAATGTTTGGCGGTGATATTATTGCAACCGAATACACAATTTGCGCATCGCGTTTATTCACCATCTATATCGCGAATTACCATGTTCTCTCCGTAGAGATGTAAAACGACGCGTACCGAGACCAGCTTCAACAACCGACAATCTTAATGCAAACACATTAATGCGGGTAATGTATTCCGTATCCGATCTTCCGAGAGAGATTGCTTTCTGCTGGCGTCACTCTTGCGAGTGCGTGCGAATGTATGCGTGCGTGGCATTTCGCAAATACCCGCGTGAATCCAATAATCTAGTCGCGATAATACTCTTCGCGTATTTCCACTTTAACCTTTGATTCGATCCAATATTAATATACGCGCGAAGAAATGGGTCTCGGTATTTTGTAGAAGTCACGTGGGAGTTGCGAACGGTGATAGATCTAGAATACCACGACTGATGAGAACATCGATCGTTGAGGACCGAACACACGCGAGATCTTTGGCGCCGGACCAACAAAAGCGCAAAATATACTCGCCGTCGTAGGACGAATTTTCGCGAACTCGTTGGACCTCTGCCCGAGAGATTCCGCCATGGAGTCAATGTTGGAGGAGGGTGAGTCTTGGAGATGTATGCCACTTGCGTACGCACCTGCCGACTTCTCCCTCGAGGCTCTCGGCAAATTTGCAAGACGTATCGCGCCAAGCAATTGGACATTGTTAATAAATTCGCATGGAGCTGGCTAATTTCTATGCACGACAAAGCATTACGCTGAATGCATTATTCAACATTTATTTTCAGAATTCGCATCTCCGATTCTCCATAATCTTTATTTATTTAAAGAAATTTAAGTTTGTAACGCGAAATTGTGTGTGCTTATAAAAAGATAAGATATTTTCGATTTCATTTGTTTTCTATAGAAGTCCGGACTGACAAAAATAATTTACGAATAATTTCGTAAATAATGTAATATCATTGTAAAAATAAGAATTTGAAGAAAGGACATTCGAATTTGTTTCTTAAAAAATTTGCTTCTTAAAATTGTAGCGTAAAATAAAACATTAGACGATCGAATGTGTTGAAGGCACCACTTAGGTAGGTCTATTTTTTTAGCTGAACTTCTCTTGCACAGTTTATTTTTTCTCTTTTTCTCTCCACGCTGGAGAAAAAAAGAGGAAAGGTGACCCATGCAAGAAGTTAAGCTAAAAAAAAAAATACAGGCTCATGCAGGTCTCATCACATTTACGCTTCTGCTTTCCCACGCGCCAAAGAAAACTAGCTGAGCAGATCATCAGCGAAGTGTCGTGTGAAGCGTATGAGCATAAAAAAAAAGATGTTCTCGATAAACTACGGCTGTTATAACCGACAGCCAAATTTCGCGTTGGAACTCACCACCTGCATTCGTTTCACCTGGCGCAGGTAACGCCGAGACCGTTCCAGGAATACATGCTTGGATGAAAATACCGTGGCCGACATTTTTGTCATATCGATAACAAATGGCACCGTTGATTCTTAACGCGAATAAATCGAATCCGCGAACCAGAGAAATAATCGCGCTGTAATTTGTGCTGTGACAGCGATGCAACCACTCTTTGTCCGCTCTCCGTTCATCGGTCGATACGGCGTTTGATTAATTGCGATAATGCCTCTTCCTGGCCGCTTTTCTCCCGGTGAAAAAAATCGCTAGAAAAATAAGCGCCGACGATTCGCGGACGCTCAGAAAGCCGGTCGCCAAGCTGACGCGAGCGAAACGCTGACGCTCGTGAATATTTATTTCCGATCATCTTCCGGTCGCGACGGCGCAAAAGCGACGAATTACCGTCGAGCTAGCGGCCGTAAACATCGCACGTATGAATAAGTTACGTTCAATTATTGTGTACACGCGAAATATATGTCGAGCTAATAAAGCGTGCGACATTTCAAGCTGCATTTTACATGATTGACGCAAAACTCATGTATAAATGTGAAACTGGCGTAAAACACGTCAGTAGTGGTTATCGCGACGGATACCCGTTTCATTTTCGAGATGCTGAACTCTCGCTTTGACACGTAGAAAGGAGATATCATGTAGGATTGTCGTATCAAATTTTTCACAACTAGAACTTACAGGGCTAAAAATCCCGGGGTAAAAAATATTTTACCTGTAATCCCCAAACACATAGAAAAATGCGTACAAATTAGTAAAATTGGTCAGAACAGTAATAAATATAATTATTTCATATATAATTATCCATTAATAGTACTAATTTAACGTAAGAATTTAATCAATCGTAGTCCATTATTCTCTTTATACTTAACTGTAAGTCCTGAAACACGAAAGTGTAGTAAGCTTTAAGAAATTAACCAATTATAATCAATTATTCTCCTCACATTCGACTGTGATTGATCAATATCTTACGACTTGCTACACTTATTGTGTTTTGGAACTAATTGATTTTACGGCTTAAGATTTACTACACCTATTGTAAATTTAATCTGGGACTAATACAAAGTAACATTAGAGGAGTCAAAGTAAAATATTTAGAAGAAACTTTCCCTGAAGATAGTCGGATGCTCATAATTATCTCGACCTTTAGAAAATTCTCCTCGGACGTTTCCGAACGCCTTAAAAAAAGGACGATGTCTGGGAAAAAGAGGACGGTTGGTAACATCGTGTCGTCTTTAGCCTGATGCTAAATTCATTCAATTGACGAAAGAAAACTCGGAATACTAACACGATCCTTTGTACTGCCTGTCCCATTTCTGCGAAACGTATCGACTTTCAGTTGCGGGGAAATTATTCGCTGTATATGCGCCATCGGAAAGTCGATAATTTTCCCGACGTATCGATACCGCACATCGGCGACGGTAAGATAACGGCATGGCCATGCAATCGCGAAATCTGCGATCACAAATACTAACATCGCGAATGCAATACAGTAAAACGCGTCGTAAACGATTGGTGCTGCAAATCGACGAACACGATTCTCGACTATCCTGTCGCGTATTCACTACGTGGAAAGTACTGAAACTGGAAAATAACAATCCGAGAAGTTCGCACGTTACAACGTTGAAATTACACGCGAGATACGTGCAAGTTACGTTTGAAATAAAAGTTACACGTCCGCACGAGATTACGTTAACTCCGCTTCAGACGACGCGCAAATTCTAGATATGATATGCCGTGCAGCATAGAAGATACATTTGACAAATTAGAATTATTGTCCACACAAAGTACATACAAGGCATTTTATTTTTAATATACACTTGTGTATAAAGGATTTAATTACTTGTTATCCGTAATACAGACTCCAATTACGCGTGCATTTACATAGATAATATTATCTGACTTCGAAATAGTTCAAAAATAAATAGAAACGGAAACGTAAAAAAGAAATAATTAGTAAACAACTAAATTATATTTATTCATACATCTCTTTTAAATTATTGTCTGTAAGAAAACGCAAATAATTTATAGCTATAATAGAACGGCATCAAAATAAAAAAAATCAAAGATAAAACACAATTTATGACTTAGAAGAAGAAGATATCACATTAGATATTATATGTATAATTCATACATAAAATGTTATGTATGAATTATACATATAATATCTAATGTGATATCTTCTTCTTCTAAGTCATAAATATACAATTATATTTTTAGATTTATCAATTTAAGATCACAAATAGAATTTTATTTTATTTTTTATTCCACCAGATGTAGATTGTCCAAAACGGTTTTTAGTCGCCGGCGGCGTGACGAAGTCATCGAGTGCATCTGCACAGAGACGGAAGATGGAAGCGTGTCCGACGCACACGAGCGTGTCTATGCTTCTTCATTATCACGACGCGACACGCGTGGCGCATTCCGAAAGAACGTATTTCGCGTAGGTCTAATTGAATGGCTTAATTCGTCGCGGAATGGACGTGTTTCGCCACGAGTTTCGAGTTTATAGAGCCGGGCACAACGACATGACGTGCGCGGGGCTCCGCTCTCTTAATTTAATGCGGCCTCGAATTTTTCACGGACCCCATCCGTGATGAATTATCTCGTAACCGCGTACCTCTGTGAGAGGCCTCTATATTAGTTCTAACCGTCGTGTGCGGTGCACAGTCGAAGACGGATCTTGGTGTCTAATAATATTTGTGTGAATTCTACAATTTCCTGTAACAAACAAACTTTGTTTGTTGGTCAATTTGTCGGTCTTAAAATATATAGTTCTAAGAACATAGTTAAAGTCTAAACCAAAGCTATAGAGTATGTAACGTCACGCATTAAACTGACGAACAATTTGATAATTTTAATACTAATAAGTAACTTTAAAAATTATCAAGATTTTTATTTAATATTGTTTAAACGAAAAAAACGAAAAAAAAATTTTTTTTTACATTGGTTATTGATAAATAATATTATACCTCGATGATTGAATTTATTAAGGCTCGACTATTTCGAATCTAGAAGCATCATATTGGTGATATAAACAACGGTTTTTAATAGCTGAAAAATGTATCAAATTATTTTACATTTCTACGTGATACTTTGGATAGATATGTCACGTACAAATAATTCTGGAAATAATAATGGCAAATTTCTCAATTTATTTTATAAGTTTGAAGATTACGAAATTATAATGCTTGAAAATGAAAAAATAAAGATGTATGCAATTAATTTATCATATGTGCAATTCATTTATCATCTCTGATATGAATTAATATGGTGCTTTGAGACAGCTGAACCTTACAAAAGGAAAACAAAAATGGCCCGAAATAAAAGATATTTTTGGAAATTTTTTGAACAAAGAATATATATTTAGAACAAAGAAAATAAGCAATGGATCTCTTTAAAACCTGAAGGATATATTATTATGTATATTTTGAAGTAGGAAAAATTATTTTTAATTTTATATAGGATTTATATTATATCGAAATATCCTCAAATTGGTGTTTCATTATATCGAAAAGCCATGCATAATGGTATTGCGAAAATACGGATAATTAATAATATCGCTATATTGGATGTTCAATACCAATATTAAATCATTACAGAAATAATTCCAGTATTTTCATAAAATCTGTGATTATCAAATAACAATAAAATATAACAAATCTGACATCTTTTCCTTGTATCGCGTCTTCATGACGTCGACTGCGATTTGTCGCGTTTGCCGATTGAAGCAACAATGGAACGATGCGAGTTGGCATCATCGAAAACGCGCATCAACAAGATTCTTAATTATTTTTCCAACGCGCAATAATCATATTCGTTCCTTTGGTCGCAAATAACACGGACATTTTGCTATTTATAGCTTTAGGTATTTATTACAAATATTCATTTTAACATCATACACAACACACACACACACACACACGCGCGCGCATAAAATATACACGTACGCTTTCTTTCTTTTTATTTTTCATATTTTTCGATTTTTCCATTTTTTTTATAATCGACATGGAAACATATAATAAAACAAGTGTGACAAAAAGATATAAGCGAAGCTTTCAGCAAGCTTGGCTTACTGATGTGCGATATAAATCGTGAATACGCAAAGTACCATCCAATAATAGTCTTTATTACTGCAATGTATGTAATAAAAATATTTCATGTATTATATAATATCTCTTTCGAAACATGTGAAATCTGCATATCACAATAAGCGAAGTTTTCAACAAACTTGGCTTACTGATGAGCGATATAAATCGTGGATACGCGAAGTACCATCCGATGATAGTCTTTATTACTGCAAAGTATGTAAGAAAAATTTTTCATGTTCATCACAATCATCACCTCTTCCGAGATATGCAAAATCTGTATATCACAAAATTAGAATACAATACGAATTATCATCTACTAATTATTATCTAATGATGATAATCATTTATCAATAAAAAAACCTTATATTCTATATAAAGAAAAATTTCAATATAAATGGTTAGATATTGAAGAATTTAAATATTGATTATGCCAAGATCTAAATGACCATTTGTATTATTGTTTAATTTGCGATGAATCTTTTGATGCTTATTTATCGCACATCTATTTTCAAATTCCAGAATACATTTAGATATATGTAAAAGCAGATCCATCGAAGGAAATAAATCGAACGATGATTCGAATAGGCAAACTAGTAAATCATTTATGTTAGTTAATGAACGTAAAAGAGAAGCGGAGATCAGATTTGGCGCATTAATCGCCGATCAAAATATTCCTCATGAAATTGCAGAAGACATTCTTAGTTGGTTCCAACATATAGGAAAAGATCCTATGGTGTTGAAAAGCATGAGCATGGATCATACAAAATGTGAAAATATTATAAACGTTTTGTGCTCAGAGACGGAATATGTCGTAAACAGAATTCAGAACACAAAATTTTCCATAGATGAATTTTTCATAGATGAAATATTTAAGAAAAGGTTGGTACTTACATTAAAAACAATCACAAGCGTTCACAGCTCTTTCCCATGTGTTTTCCAAATATTTTCAAGAAACAGATCACAAAATTTTAAAATTATATGTATGCTGGCTTTGTTGCTATTCATATGTAAAAAACTTCTGAAATCTTGGGATTCAATAAGACTCTTTCTAAACGAAATAGTTGTAAGCGAAAAAACGAAAATTGCAGAATATCTGTTATTTATAATGTATAAAGTAGAGACAAAAATTATAATTTATTTTCTTTTTTTAAAATATACAATACTTTAAATTTTTTAAATCAATTTAATGCATATTTTCAAGCATCAGAAACACGAATACATGAATTACAGATAAAATCTTCAAATTTTCTTTTTGACATCAGTAAACATTTTTTGAAAGATGAACATTTAAAACCTTTCTTTACAGATGTAAAATTCTCTCTAAAAAAGAAAAAGTCTTAATGAAATTAATTTGGGATCAAACTGCGAGATATCTGGATGAATTAATGCAAAGGCGATGAATAAAACAAGGGCATAAAGATGTAATTACAACTGTCAGAGAAAACTGTTTGGCGCTTTATGTAACTGCTGCAGAAAAAATTCGAAAAAGATTACCAGTAAAGAATACATTTTTATCTAAATTAAATGTTTTTAAACCTTCAATAAGTTTGTTCGAAAGTGATAGAGAAATATCTTTCAACAATGTTTCTTTTGTAATTAAAACTATCGGTGGTTTTGATGAAGATTCTTTAACGAAAGAATGGATCGCATTGTCATTCGATTTGACAATAGAGAAGAAAGAAAGTCTTTCCAAATTAAATTTTGACAATATTTTGAAACATTTGAAAAACATTTTGAAACGTCAGCATCCAAATAATGTTGCAAAATATCCAAACTTAACAAGTGTTCTGAACTGTATACGATCACTTCCAAATTCAAACGTCGATTCAGAGAGTACATTCTCTATAATTTCCTTCTTAAAAAATTTGAAAGAAAAACGCACCGCACTTTCGTCGACTTACGTTAAAGAATTGCGTTTTTAAGTCAGCATTAAAAGCGAGAGGAGATACATATATAAACATGAAAGTTGAGAAAAAACATTTGTTTCTTATGGCGAAGAAATTATATCCTGCCAAAAAAAATCGTAATATTTTAAGACTATATGCTGCGAGTAGCAAGCATAATATTGTTGATCCCTCGTCAGATTAAAATTGTATATACTCAATAATTAAAATATTTAAAAATGATCACACTTGAAAAGAACAAGCGTTTCAGAAATCTTGTCTGTTTCTACATTAATTGTAAGAGACAAACAATAGTTCTGGCAACTTGAGAGCCTCACAATTTAAGTGCGACTAGTTTTACAAAGTAATAAGGACTAAAAAATAGAACTGAATACTATATTTTAATAGTATTTTACCATATTTTTATAATATTCAGTATTACTTAGTTCTTATTACTTTGTTAAACTAGTTGTGAGTATCTAAACTTTAAAGTTGTAAATTTATAGTTGTTAAAACTTTTTTTTTCTCAGTGAGACAGACACTAGACTCGAAGAAAATAAGCATATAAAAACATACACACGCACACACTCTCAGGGAAATGTAAAAAATAATTTATTTTAAGATTTAAAGATTTATTTTTTATTAATATAATAATTTAAACTTATAATTTCTATTATTTTATATCGCATAGGCGTGATATTGTAACATAAATTTTAAATAAATTTTTTACATTTCCCTCTTGACGGAAGAAACCACCACCTTCTCGCGGTTTCCGTCGAGCAACGTTATGTACGTTATAAAATAAATTCTACGAAAACAAAAGTGGTGTGAATTTTTAAATAATTAATATTGAAATATCATTGAACAAATTCTCTTATATTACATTTTAAATAAAACGTACATAATGGCCAAGAGTGGATATCTTTTATATTTATCTGTAAAAAGTATATAGAATAATATGTTGTATTGAATTTTACAGATTTATTGATACATAGGAATTTGTAGATCAATAAAATCCTGCGCATAATAGAAGAAGTATCAAGAATGAATATGATACATTATCAATAAAAAAATTATGAATAAGATTAAACTCATAATGGACACAAATGATTAAGACATGGAACACAAAATATACGTTACATTTAACCTATATTCATAGTATTTAATGTTCATTCCTGTTCTTAATGTTTCTTTCATTGTGCAATATTTCTTTCGTTAAACCCAGAACTTTTAAAATCGCGCGTCGAATCGATGAAGAGAATAATCGACTATGATTAGTCTATTTGGGTCATAGTTCACAGCTTTTTCTTCTTCTACGTTTTGTTTTGTCCCTAGCCCTCATGAAGGACCTCAATGAGATAAACTTGGCCAGTCAGAGTCCAATGCACAATTAAAGTCGGCAAAATTTTGAAAAATTAACCGAGGTGATGCAACACCTCGAGTCGAGACGAAACACCGTAGCTATAGCTGTGCCCCGCGTGCTGCTGGTTTAACGTCGTTTTCGGGGTGCTCGTCCGCAGCCGTTACGCGTGCGTGTTCAGGTACGACCTCGTACCTGGCGAGCACACCACGGGGTCACTCGGGTTCGCCTAGGCCACGCCGCATTTAGCGCTAAACGCGGTCATGCGATTCTAATTGCGTTTTCGAAGGCTAATAGCGAATTACAATCAATTATCATAATTACTGCGTCTTTAGGTAAGGAACGTATTTGATGAATACGGGAAGCGCGTCTTTTACCAGGCGTTCCTTGACCTCTCTCATCTTGCAACACGAACGTAACATACCGTACGCGAATATCTGTGCAATACAAGTGAGATCGCCGCGCCGTCTGAGTCACAAATGTATACAAATGAGACAAGGAAAATTCACATTTGGGACATAAATGCATACGTATTCGAGATTAATACGTAAAATATATTCAGTACCATATAGGCGTACGATATGAATACAGGACTTGGATTCTAGACAGACGTATTCCGCATCCATAGGGACGCAAGTTATATGCTCGTTCCACGAGTTCGTCAAGAACAATTCTGCCAGCTTGATGGACGGCGAGAAACTTAACTCAACGTTTTCGGAAATAAATATTTAGGTGGCCCGAGCCAAACAGCCTTTCAGAGAAATGTATTTTTCGATGAATTATAGAACGCCTGGATAGGGAATAAGGATACCGAGTTAGCACTTATTTTCTAAAACTTGAAATATCATATCTTGAAACTGCATTCGCATTAATATTTTTTTGTACATTTTAAAACATTATTAACTCATGCAGTAAATAATCAAATAAATATAAATTTATAATGAATAGTTAATCAAATAATTAATAGTTAATCAAATAATTATATAAATTTATAATAATATATATAAAAACAAATAATATACATTTTGCAAAAAGAGGAAGAAAGAGACAGATTAGGAAACAAAAGTTTTATTATCGTATTTATTATTTATTGTTTTTTGCGATTGTGTTTTTTTTTTTTTTCGTAAATGCAAACTGATAACATCCTATTTACGGAGCGAATATCTCTTATAATTGCAACGCGATTGCAGAACCGGCGATAAATGACGCGGTTCGATGACAGAAGGTAATGTCGTTATAGTTGGACATGGTAATCTCTGCTATACTCGCGATATCACGAATATCGCGAATGCGAACGGCGGACTTGTCGCGAGTGGAATTGCACTCCCTGCGCTCCGTGATGTTGCAATTACTGATATATCATTGCTAATACAAATTGCATTCCGGTACGAGAGAGCGTCTCGTAGCGCGGCGTGGCTATGAATTGCGCGGAATCGAAGCTCTTCCTCCACAAGTAGCTATTATTCAGCGCCCACGTCCACATTACGAGTTATCCGTAACGCATCGCCCGACATGTCGCGTGCTTGGCTCGTCCACGTCATATAAAAAATTCACGGTGCAACGACCGCTATTTTTCAACTGGCCACTGCGACCGCGTATTGTCTAATCAACGGAACGGTCTAAGCGAAACGGAGGAGCGTCTGCTGTAAGGTAATCAGCCCCGACGCGAGAGAGAGAGAGTGCAAAACTGATAAAAATTATGGACGCGAGTTGATTGTGTTATATAAACACGCGCTTGTTTCTACACTGTTATCAATTGTCTTCAACACACCTTAAGATCAGCAAATTACTGTCAATGTAAACTATAATTTTGAAACAATTCTCTTCTAAGAGTTAATTCGCGATTACTAGAGTGTAGTTTAATTGCGTTTAGTCTGGAAAAACAATTCGGCACGCAGTTGAAAGACTACAATATGATATATATATATATATATATATATATATATATATATGCAAGTACATATATGATATATATAGTATCAAGATTGAATGGTTTAAGCAATGAAGACCGTTATAGATATTTTAATTTCTAAATATTGATCGTGTTTTTTTCTAAGATGTTAGAAATGCTGTTATGAAGATCGCAGTTAATTTCGGTGATCCTGAAGAGATAAATCGGTTTTTCAATAAACTTTTCAAAGATCCACAGGACAGTCAGTGCGGTCTAATTACACTGCTCGTCCAAAGAGCGTTTCTGAAATATTCACAAGGCCCTTGGACATTTTTTTTCTCACAGACAATTCCGTATGTTCGTGCTCAAAGGCTTTAGCTGACGCGCCCAGAGCGATATAGGCGCACTTGTTTCTTACAGCGAATTCGAGTACCGGACGACCGAATCCCGTTATGTTTTATTAGTGTGCAAAGAGCTACTCGCTGGAGCGCTTTGCTGAAATGCACTCGACGGTCTCGTTTAACTGATATTAGACGAAAGGGAAACGCGGGGATTCGGGTTGGCTCAATTTCAGGCCGCAGCAGCGCTGAATACAACCGTATTCATGTATGCATGTATTACGATACAATGTCTCGCAGCGGACGCATTTTATAAACAGAGAAAAATTCTAATGTATATTAGAATGTTTCCTGTGCTTTTTATTGCTCGTCTCTTGTTATCTCAATTATATATGTTACGTGTCCCACGTGCACATCACGTATAAATAGAACGCATACAAATCAACAGACCGGTTGACACATTCGACAAGTTTAATGCGTGATATTACAACGTACCGTCCATGCCAGCGCGCTATAAAATTTTAATGACAAGTTCCCGAGGCTAGTTCTCGGAAATTGATTTTTCCTCAGCAGAAAATTAAATGGCGCACCAAACGCTCGTCGCAATTTTTTAATGTTCAACATTAAATATTATTCGGCCGTTAAATTTCTCAAGTAGAATTTCCATTCGATTAAAGCCTGTTTAAGATTAATCAAAGATGAACCTCTGTTGTCTATTTACATTCTTGAAACTCTTGATTTTCTCGGCGGTAAATAATTTTATAATTATGACTTTTTTTTTTGTAATTTTTATTCAGAAGGAGTTGACTCAAGTTTCTCCGAAGAGAATCTGTCCTGCGTATAAAAGAAACGATGAGTTTCGTTGCACGAGATCTTATCAAATCACTTAAAAATTGTAGAATAATTTAGTGAAGATGGTGCTTGTATCGCGCGAAAATGACGTATATCTTATTAAGAGGGGAGATGATCTTGTCAAAAGGGGAGAGAGAAGAAGAAGAAGGAAAAAGAGAATGATTCTTGTGGAAATCATTGCAATTGTTATAATTTTTTAAAATATTGATTGATCTTGCCTTTAATTTATTAGATCCAAATGTATAAGACTCTGCGCACAATGGAAGAAATATTAAGAACAGCAATAAATATTAAATATTAAATATTAGAAAAAGAAAAAAATTAAAAATAAAGAGTAAACATAGCACATAACGAATATAAATAAAATGTAAGATCTTATTTATATCCATTATGTGTTACGTTTTGTAGATAAAATGTAAATATGTCTTATTTACATCCATTGTGCGTTTAACCTCTATTTTTCATTTTTTGTTTCTCTAATATTTAATATTTATTCCTATTTTTAATATTTCTTCCATTGTGCGCAGGGCCTAAAGAAGGCCATTATTAAAGAATCTTTCAACAGTTGGAAAACCGCATGCGTCCTTTTCCGTTGAACGCAGCCATTGTGCTTAATTGCATTACATAAAATTGCAGCGCAAACTATTAACTAACTACGCGCGTAGCGTAAGATGTTATATCGTTCGGGTGAGATTGATACGGTATCGCGTGGTGCCTGAAATTGCCCCCGACAAGTTAGTTAACGAAGTTATCGCCACGATTAGCATACGTACTTGTTAGCGTTTAATGCGGGAGGACCTTGATGAAGCCAGGCTCTAAGCGTCGCGGATAATTCGTAGACTCGATTGGAGGAGATACTACGAGATTCAGAGATCCGACGTAGAGGGAGGGACAGACGGCTAAAGAGAGAAACAAGCCGTGAAGAGAAGTAAAGAAGGACAGAAAGGTCAGCAGTCGGGTGGAAGAGTAAGGAGAGCGAGTGCGTGACGGACAGACAACGCGACAAAGAGAATGATTCATAACGAGAGAAAGAGAAAGAGAGACGGGAGGAGGGAGAGGAGCACGCGGGAGAAGTGGGAGGAGAGCGAGAGAGGAATGAATGAAAGAGGAGGACAGCGAATGGAGCATGGACTGCAACGAAGTATCGTTAACCGGCGGACACACAAGAGAGCCCGTTCTCCAGACCCCGCTGGTAATCACACGAGTCGGCGACTGTTAGTATTGTGCCCGAGCTCGAATGCGAGCGGACTCGTCGCGAGTTCGCGCCGACGACGTAACAAAAACAAAGCGACGCTGTGACCTCCGCGTCGTACCGATTCGTGTGTTCTGTTCTCCAAGATCCAAGATTGAACCACGTGCGTGCTGCATGTCGTAATCATCGTTGTTACCTAGACGAAGTTTCTTTTTTCTAGCAGTCCGCTAGGAGGGATTCGGAATAATCCAGAAAATTAACTCACGAGATATACGTTTCTGGGAGGAACAGTTTGTACGAGGAGAGCGAAGTCTACGATAAACACTACGATTCATATCGACGTGGTGACTCTTGGAGTGTCCGTAGATCACTGCAACTGCGACTCAACTGTGACTACTGCGAATGCTCATTGGAACCTTGAAGCGGAGCGGGTTCGCTTCAAGTAACACGGTAATGGCCCGATTTCAGCGAGTTTACCTTCTCGCTGGAATGCTAACGGTTTACCGGCTGCCGCCATACTCGCTCTAATCTAATCGTAGGAACACGCAGGTTTTTCTTCTGTGACTCAGACGCACATGCTCAGCTCCTGATTATTTTATTTTCGAGTATCACTGTCGCATGATAAAACATAAAACGATGCCTGATATCGTTTATAAGAAAAGCAAATACTCGACCTCGAACTAATGTTCATTGGAATTGTTGTCGTTTTCACGGTTAGTCCGTACGGGTTTTTTTCCCTCTTGTTTCGTTTTTCTCCCGTTCCAAGTTACGCCCACAGGTGTGTCACGATCGTTACGCAGATCGTGACACAGCTCACGGCTTGACTTTACAAATGCATGCGTTTCCGATGTTTTGGTGCTCTCGGTTGCTTTTCACACCGGCAATTGTCACTTTTAACCCTGGAGTGGTCCAATGTTTTTTTCACTGGTTTCCTAATCCAACCGACCGGTACCTGATTGTATTTTTCAAAGGGTTTTCGAGCTCTACGAAATCTGAAAAAATTCTGGAAAAACACTGAAAAACATCCTTTCGACATTTAGGTCATTTCGAAACGTTCCTCTCCGAGGAAAAGTTTACTCGAAATTTACGTATACAATATTGCATCGAGTAAAATTTTCCTCGGAGAGGGTGTTTTGGAAGAGTAGATCAAGAATGTTTCTCACTTTTTCGTTCGTGAATTTGAATTTGAGGCAGAATAATTCAAATTGAAAATTCGCTTGGATCTTTTTTAAAGTCTTTTTTAAAGTTTAAGAATCCGCAAACGACCAACATTTATTTTCCCAATTATTCACCGTTAATATGTGTGCTTGATAAACGGATGTTAATTTCTAAATATTTATTGTTTATCTAGTTTACGTCAGTGAGACAATGCGGTTTCCCAAGAAAGTTTGTTCAGCCATTTCGTCATTGCGCGAAAATGTGACCTATATTGTCAATATTTTCCCGTTGACGAAATTATCTTTATGTTATTTCTAATATTGACAATTCTGCAGTACTCGTGATTGGTTTAATAATTTATCGCCCCCAACTTAGCGATGAATATTGATCATCCTAAAGCTTTCTTTTCTTTCACTTCGATAAAACGCTTCTTTTCTATCTTTGAGCGAATATCGCTGGAGAGACTTTTTGCATTGTATTTTCGTAACCGCAGATGCGGGTTGCAGTGCGCAGGTGCATTAATACTCGTAGATCCTGGATGCATGTGAGTGATGTAAGATGAATGAGATACGCTCGTAATGACAAATGTACCGCGGTGTATTCAGTTACGAACAATCGAAAGGTACGAGAATAATACGTCTTAATAATGGCATTTTCCGTGTCATGTTAATATCGCGAGAACTATTTTCGCGCGAATGTATGTTTTGCTATTCCAAACAAGCATTCCATTAATAATAATTCAAAATCGAAATAAAACGAAATGTACAATATTTTTCAAAATTGTTACACAATCATACTTGATACACAGTTATATTAAATTTGACAATACGCTTTATTATATTTTTAACCCGGGAATCGTCATCTGGAATATTTTTACACCTCAACTAAGCTTAGTAGCGAAAAATATAAATTGTAAAGTGTTATTTTTTTATGCATATTTTTGTAACATATTTTTTTCTTTTTTTAGTAAAACTGTATTCTTTACAAATCTTTAAATATGCAATTTTATTGAAAATCCACGATGAAAAAAGCGTTATATTGTTGAAAATCTTTATTTTTCAGAAATACTGTCGTAGCTACTTAACACGCTTATCCCATTTAACATTTGTTTGGTTTTTACTTTCAGAAAGTTGTGATTAAATCATAATATTTATATTTATAATATTCTCAAATACTAATAAATCGGAGAAAAACAATATAAAATGTTGTTAATAAGTAGTGATTTTAATTAGTAGAAGTATAAAAACTTCCCAATTTCATAAAATGTTCGTAAAGTGATCGTTTACGTAAAAAAAATTAGGTGATTACTTTCGGTTTTAACATACTTCATACAAGTAGCACTAGATCTTTCCAAGTTTGCTTTTGCTCGCTAGAGCTAATAATTGCATGCAAATCGTTTGACTTACATCGATCGATCAAGTGTGTATTCATAATAATTCTGATTACGTTGCACTTGCAAACATTCTCCTAATTAACTTACAATTAGCGAGTGTATGATCTGCCCGTCCTACATTATAAATGAAGTCTAGTTTATTCAATGAACACAGATAAAAAATAAAGGAATTCCCCGCGAAGGTCAGTGAATCAGAAGTGAGAAAACAAAGAACTTTAGGCGGAAAAGGAACGGTCTTGCTTCGATGTGCTTAGTTTAATCTTCACATTTCTTCATTATTTACGCAAAAATCTTGGTCTTCTATTTTATGATCTTGTTCGCCACAAAGTTCAGCAATTCGCAAACAATTGATTATTAATTTAATATGAAATGCTAATTTAGTAGCTGACATAAAATGTTGTTACATAAAATGTAATATAATCCCGTCGCGAATCCCATAAGATTTTAATGTCTTTAGAGAGTTGCATATTTTGGGGGACAATTGTACTGAGGAAAAGAGGATATGGGAGAGAGAGAGAGAGAGAGAGAGATATATTGGGTCATTTAAAAAGTATCCGCGGTTTTTTCATTCAAAAATTGAACAAAAAACCGCGGATACTTTTTAAATGACTTAATATATATATATGTGTGTTAAATCGAATGCAAAAACATTGCAGGTCTATCTTCGGACAGTTGTGTTGATAGTGCATCGATCGTAACCCAAAGGTTACGTGAGTTCGAACGACGAGGATAAGCACATGTTATACGCGAGTTGTATTCGTTTTGAAAAATCTGGAAATACGTGTAGCTTTAAGAACGCACAGAAATTGCACTAATATCTGTTTCCGCGAAGAGAAGCCTAAGCAGGAAAGTCGGAGCGAGTTTCATGAATAATTGAAGAACGGAGAATATAGGATTATCATAATGCGTGAATGACGCCGAGGAAAATCTTCATCAAGGTACTACCTGCCATCCATTTACGTTGCTTTAATCCTTATATACTACTATTACTTCTGTTATCTGTCGAGGTTAAGCTTGATACAGAGTAAGACAGAGATTATCATTGAATATACATTTTTAATAAAACATATTTCCTGAAAAATATTAGGAAAAGCTATGAGAATATTTTTAAATAGTTTAATTTGAAAAATAACTCATATATATATATATATATTTAAATAAGCAATTATTTAATAAAAGTAAATTGCATAATTATTACATAATTCGTGATGAAAATTTTTATCCCCTTATTATCGTCGATAAATGTAGCTAAATAGATTACCGATTATATTATATATCTTTATTCTTCATTATCGAGCTCATTAATTACGTTCTAAATACGTTTGTAAAATGAATATTATTCAGATAAATTATATCTTTATGCATAAAGATTGATCGACCTCATTCGCTATTTGATTATTTGCTTCATTTCGAAGCGTTATACACGGCAGAGCGATTTAACTTTTAAGCCTAATATATCGTTAGTGGGCAAACGAGTTTCTTGCGCAATTCCGGAAGCGATAATTTTGCACCTACACGAGAATTCCGGGCATAGTTATGCGTTATTATTTCATTGAGATAGTAGTTCATGAAAGTTGCAACGAGAAAAATTAGTACGGAAACTAGTATTGACTTTTAAAATCAACGAACGTGTTGACTGTCTGGTGGATACGTAAATCAAGAAAGAAAAAGGAAGAGATTTATGAAGCGTTAGCAGCTTGGCAATTAATGTAGACACCATCTGTTAACGTATATCCATCTTTTAACGATTTCTACGTAAGATAATAATGACATTAATCGTCAGAAGTTGCGTAACGAGATTAACAGTGATTTTGCGTACAACTCAAAAATTATAAGATAAATTTTATTTTGTGAATCCAAGTGATATTATTTATTGCAGTTCCTAGGAATGAGCCTTTAATCAGTATAATACATTATTTAAATAGATACTCGTAAATCAGGAATAATATATAATTTGATATAGGCAAATTAGTATCTAGAGTAGAGAAAAACTTATTAAAAAATCCCATTTTTTTATTATGACGAATTACAGCAGCAATATTACGGATTCGATAAATTATTGAGATCTCTTCACATAGTTTTAATAACATTAAACTTTGGAGATCTGCACAAGTATAAAATTGTCGAAGAATAGAAACTAAAAATGTATCTGGAATGTTCTGTCAATTCAGATAAGGACGAGATCAGGTATAAAGGGACGTCAAGAAAATCGGGCTTTTTCGGTTCTACTCGGTATTTCTCGCCAGATGTTCCTTTAGTTCATGGAATATTCTACAGAGTCTAGGTATTCTTTTATAGGTATTTTAGAAGTTAAGCATTTCGAGTGCGTTGGTGCGTTTTTTTCTTAATATTCGTCCACCATTATCATTTCTCAAATAATTCGAAACAATTCTTCATTCTTTTAACGATTTTCAGGCTGTATGACTTTTATTGATTTCTTGATCTTACATTTAATTTTTTCCACGTGTTCGATTTGTAATATCAATGACTTTAACGCGATGGCACATACAACACCACCAAGCACGCAACACCAAACGTACATGGAACATTTTCAAGGATATTGCAGAGATGCAACCCGATAGATATTGCCTAGTTGAATTATCTATCATTGTTTCAATAACAACGTTGTCAGATAATGCATTATTACGATTATCTTCATCAGACTTTAATATATTATATGATAAAATAAGTTATCGTTGAAGAGAAACTGAGCTCATGGAGAGGGGATAAAGTTGTGAGAACCAATAGAGATGCGTTTTATTCTGTCTGGTGCGTCGATCGTAGTCGGTTGCAGTGGGTTTTCTTTGTGAAGTACAGGTTAATTCGACTCGACAAGAAAAGGTGCGATTATTAGTTAAACCGAAGAATCAATTCCTAGCGTAAACTAAATTTATCTAAAGATTTATTGAACTTCTTATGAACTTAAAACGGTCATTTAATAAAATAATCTAAAATGATTACTTAATAAGTCGTGTTAAATAAATAATTATTAACGCGATAGCAAGAAATAGATGTGATATCAAATAATAATAGATAGAAGAAACATAATTGCTGTATAAGTGCTGTGAACGTTATACCATGTTCACGGACGTGCGTAAGCGTGACTCACGATTCTTCTTAATTCCTCATAGTGTATAATTAGTATAAGTAAGTCTTAATTCGTCGTTTAGTTGTTTTTCCATTGTCTCGTACGATCTCTACCGCGAGCGTGTGAAAGACTTGTAACGATGCTACGTTGTATGTTCAATGTGTGTAAGGTCTAAATCCCTCCCCCCCTCTCTCTCTCTTTCTCTCTCATACTCTTTCTTTCGCATGTATTTTTCGTCCCACGCGCTGCTCGTGCTGGTAGACGAGATTATGTATCCAACTCACCGGCTGGTGAGAAGCGTCGGTTGATCCGCAAGAAAAATCCGCAACTTCGTGCCTCGGAATTTTTCCACGAAATGCGTAGAACCCTCTCGAGCGTCTTTTCACGAAAGTTTCATTGAGAAGGTATACCGCCGCTTGATGCCCATAAGTTTTCGAGAAATACGTCTTTCATAACTTTACAAGAACTCCGTTGAAATCTACGGGCGATGCCTTTGGATACGCGAAAATAGATCCCAGGTTGGCAAGTCACCAGCGCGAAAATAATTTGCGATACCGACGGCTAACGGGGAAATTACTTTTATCGATTATTATTTCTCTGATTATTATGAGAGCATAATTTCATTGAGGCACGTAAGATAGCAGCGTACTATTGGCAAACCGTATGTAATACGTGCGACAAGCTGAGTCGTCTAATATTAGCTGAAATCCCGGTTAAACCTAAGTCAAATAGAAGAACGTCCGAAACTGCAAATCCGAAATGTCCCATACTGGATTATGTCGATTTGTTCTGTAAACATTTACAGCTTTTTGCACTTGCGGGCCGCGCGCAAGAAGTTATGCGGTAGCCGGTGAACCATCTGTTTTCATGACAAAAGTTATTTCAGAATAGCTAGGCTAGGAATTATTCTACTAAACACACACGCAGAGAGTCGTATAGAAAAACGTTTATCTTATGTACAATGAGAGCTTGAAATGATAGCAAGAAATATTATTAAAAAAAAAGTAAAAAATAATTATACACTTGCAATTGTACGATATGATACACTTTATGTACACAGAAATCGCTTTTATTGTTATGATAGGAATAATCAACCACCGTGTAATTGCATTGTGAAATATAGGCGCACGTCATTTGATGATATATAAGTCGATTGATGATATACAATATCGTTCTGTCTTTGTCATTCGTAGATGTCAAGAATGACGTTTGTGTCCTAGCTGGAAAACACCCACCCATATTGTTTGGGTCGATTGTTATCATGTTTAGTCTTCTCTTTGAATGTACGAAACGTAGTTACGGACTGTGTGTTCACACAGGGCGATGCCTACTTTCGATATCGATCGGGTCAGGGAAGCGTTAATCCATCTTACATCTATGTTCTAGGAGTATTCCCTACGACACGGTATATAGACACCGGAAGGTAATTTGATTATCGCGATATTAAAGTCTAATTTTGACTGGAGCGTGTCAATTTTTGATTGATGGCATCTTGCCGATGATCGTTAATTCAACGAGGTAAAAATACTGCGGATAAAAACTTTCATGTAATCGCTATATAAAGTAGTGGGAGTAAAAGTAGTACAAAAAAAATCCGATACAAAAGAATTAATTAATACGTCTTTCGCAGAAATAATGATAAATAAATTTATATGTTATATTAAATTTATACAATATGTTAATATTATATATAAAGAAAATGTAATATATAAATTAATAATACGTGTTATTTTATACAAACGTTAATATTAATATTTTAGATTATATGTATATTATATATTATTTGAGATATTTCAAGTAAAATCATTATTTCATTTGAAATATTATAGCGTGAGCGTTACATTTACTGAAAACGATCGATTTCAATTAAAAAAAATCTTAAACAAGGTAGATTAACGGCTAAGGCAGGGAGTAATGACGTAATTGTAATGTCTTCGAGAGGCAATAGCCGTATCCATGTCATTCAACACTATGTCGCGTAACTAAAGTTCCCTTTCGCCTCCGTGTTGCCGTGGTAAAAACTTCTCCCGTGTTTCTTTCGTGACTGAAACATGGAAGTAACATTAACCTACTGCACTCAATATATATTCGTGTGACTTTTATGTGTGTATATCTTTAGCGATTGTGATAGATTTTCTGTTAGTATTAGTGAAGTTAGCCATTTTACGTTAAATAAATCTTATACGCCACCTCTTACAGAATATCTATCTCATAATAGATAGTTAATAAATTTATAGTCCATAAAGATGCCAACTATAAATATTACTATTTAATGTCAATTATTTGACTTGATAAAGAAATATGAGACTCGTTACGTGTCATTTAAGTACCATAATGTATATAAAATTCTGTTTATACGTCTTTTCATTTATCATTTATCATTTCATTTATCATTTTTTTTAGTTTATTATTTCGTAATTTGACAGAAAGTAATGTTTATCTCTCATAAATTCATTAGAAAATTTGACGTATTTCAATCAACCTTCTCAAGTTCTACTTCTGAACAATCATGTTTCGCGTGTGTTACCATGGATGATGCGTGATTCTGATTGGCGTTGCGACAACAATATCCAAGCATGCAACTCTCTTCCCAAGTGTATTAATCGATCGATATCGACGTGACCCAGGTTTCGTTCAAGGAACGCGTCCCGGAAAACAGCGATCGCCATCGCGTTACATTCACATCAAAATTGTTTTAATACATTTTACACACACACGTCAAACTGCACGTTCAAAATTGAGTCGTTAGCTATCGAGAAAATAAATTTAGAAATTTATGTCACTTTCAATATTCTCGGCCGAATCTTGATGATAATTCAGTATAGCGATTTGTGTATTGGTATGTTCGCTTCAACAGGTTTCCAGTTCAGAAACATTATGTAACACTACATATTTTTAATCTATTGCTTGAAGTGTTTTAATATATTCCGGAATTTTAATATATACCGCGATAAAATCACTAATATCATGCATAAAAAACACGATTATCTTGCTTGTTATTATGTATCTCGCATGTATTGGAGTGTAATTATGCAATGATTATTTTTGCAATTTCAATAAATATAGTGACAGGAGCGAATTGATAATCGTATCTTCAATTTGTGTTTTTAAAGCTGGCGCGTGTTCAGAAACGGTAGGCTTGTCAAAGGGCGATCAGAAGGAGGACGAGCACGATCGTTTGGAGAAGTCAGTCGCTCCAGTTAGTTTAGAGATGGGTTGCTGCGGTTGTGCGGACGAGCCTTCGTCCAAAGTGGAGCCTTCGCCCAAAATGGAGCTTTCGTCCACAGTGGAACCTACGGATCCCACGGATCCCACGGTAAACGTTTTCCCTATATGCTAGTTAAAAAAGGATCCGCATATTTATGAATGTAGCGTGCCTAAAAATAATAACATTCATAAAGTATTTATGTTTCTCAAACACGCAACTCAAACTAATTCTTACATGGAAAGAAGAATGTTTTGCTGGAATAAAAATCTGTGTCTAACTAAAAAATTAGATATAGATCTGAAAAAAATTTTGTTGGATTATCTAACTATCAATAATTATCATAGGAAATCGTAGAAAATTCAAGTTTTACGAGCAATGCTGCAAAAAACTTTTGACAATTTTTTCTAGCAACCAGTTTGAGCGTCCTACATAATTATTTTGATGATTCAACAAAATTATTTTCAGATTTGTTTAGTTAAATTTTTAGATGTTTCGGCAAAACCGTCCCAACGATTTTGCTGAAATATCATTTATTTTATTCATTAAATTAATCAACCTAATTTTTTCGGTAATAAATATAATTGGTTTGCAACTATATCTTCATAGAAAGAACGGTTTTGCTGAAATATTTATAAATTCAATTAAATATACAAATTTGAAAATAATTCTGTTGGTCCATTAAAATAATTATATAGGAAGTTCAAGCTGATGAGTATGTTACAAAAATTTTTGACATTCTAACAATCAACTTGAGTAATATTCTTGAAGCTTTCACGGGTACTTCCGGGTTATAAAGATTATGCCTTTCGCTAATTTTCTCCATGTTCAGATCCATTCTTGGAATGCCAACGTTTCGTTGGAACGGTCCGGAGAAACAGCTCAGTATCAGGCTACTCTTAGCCCTGATGAAGTGGACTGCAAGGTTCACGAAAGGCATTCCAAGAATGGATCTGGACGCTGAAAAAACCCGCGAAATGCATAATCTTTAAAACAGATCTTGAGTATCTTATTATTTTGATGATCTAATAAAATTTTTAGATCTGTAACTAGCTAAATTTTTAGATAACTTTAGCAAAACTATTTTTTCCGTATTGACTAGTACGCTTTTATTTCTTCAAAATGTTTGATTTTAAATTTTTCATTAGTAAGCAGATTAAAGTCTTTTCAAAATCGGCTATTTATTTGAACTTATTTGAACAGCTTTGACTTTGTATATAATTTTTCCTTTCTAGACACCTGATAGTCATCAAAACTCGCCATCGAATTATTCAGAACAGGTATTCGTGGAGAACCGATCATGTACCGATTTTTTTGCTATAATCATCCTACTCATACTGGCGGGTGGTTTTGTAAGTAATATTATTTTTTTTATTCGCGTCATAACGCCAATATGTTCTCTCTCTAAATGTAATTCACGCGTGCAGGTCTTTATGATGACGAATGTGGTGAAGAAAGGTGACATTTTCCGCGCGATAAATGGATACGATAATTGCGGAAATGTTTGTGGTCGTGTAACCTCGTACGAAAATGATCCAAAATTCAAGTGTAAGGGTGGTGATTACACCAATAAACCGTAAGTGCACCTTGAAGTATTTGTATTAAATCAAATTTCCTTGCGATTCGGTCGTACAGTTCATGCAACAAAGGCGAGATTATATTAAAAATTTTATAATTTTCCTGAAATAAATTACATAAATTAAAGAAATTATTATTAAATTAAATAGTGTATTAAATTAAAGATTGTAGCAGAACCTATTCGAAAAAATTAATGCAGCCTAGGATCGATAAAAAGGCTAAAACATAATAAAATAAAATAATATTCAACTCTTGATTTGATATTGATTGTTTGTGCCACTTTATAAAAGATTTTTAAATATCTTTATAAAAGATTTTGAGAATTGATCATATTGATCATTGTTTTCATTGATAATTTATATTCTGTGTCTATTAGATATCTCGAGATTGATTTGGAAGTGACTGGAGTGAAAAAACGTACATGCAAGACGAGCTGTGAACAGGACAAGACTAAGTTAGTAAATTGAATCTCGTTAAATGTTTTACGTTTCTGTTTATGTTTTTCGCGTTAATCTAAATGACTGCTAGAGTCGCAATCGCAGAAAGTTTCATGCAGTAAATATAAACTTGATTTTTTTTCCGATTGTTTTTTCTAACATCAATTTCTGTTTCTCTGTCTCGTAGAATAATATTCCTGAATCGCTGTATGAATAAGAAAGCGACAGAAACTATCAGCTCCATAATAAGGACCCTTCGGTTAGAAAGTATTTACAATGTAAGTGATCTTGTTTGTGAGTATATTTTTTGAGATCCCTTGTAAAAATTATAAAAATTGCTAGCTTGTTGTTTTGTTAGAATCTGATCTTGAATTTAAAAAAACATGCATTATTATATTATTTTCTATTGATGTCTTTCATTTTGTACATGTTTCCGTTTAAATCAATAATAAATAAATTTAGCATATGTTATTTTACAACTGAATAATGAAAGTCTCAACAGTCTGGGCTGGATTTTAGTATTTAAATAATATTTTCAGTATGAATTTATATACATATCCAGTTCTTGTGTTGAATGCCGAAATTATTTTCTTGAAACGCAGTCATGAGCCAAACATCTAAAATGTTTATTAGCATCAATATTATTAAATTTCTTTTTCAATTTCATTTATGATATTACTGTATTACTATATTTCAGTTCAACTTATAATTGCATTTCAAGAGTGAAAATGATTTCAGTGCGCAATTTACACAACTGCTGGATGTGTATATACATTCATATTTAGTACTTAAATAATATTTAAGCACTAAGATCCAGCTTAGACCGTTGAGGTTTTCATTACTCAGTTATATATTCACATTTGCGGTCTTAAGACATTTTGTTTAAATAGATTTTATTCCAATTTCCGGGAGTTTCATGTCATCTTGTTCCTTGTTCCTAGCGGAAAAAATCTAATTTTTTCCAATATTCGAAATAGTAAGAGAAAATATATCCATTCTAAAAAGAAAAATTATGTGTCGTACACTAAACTGGCCAATCATTTATTTTTAAAATAGCTCAGAAATAGTCTGTCTTAATTTGAATAATTTATGATGATTTAATAATATATTACATTTTAAATTAAGCTTCAAATTAAATTATCTCAAATTTCTTTCTTTATTTATTAATTTTTATATATATAGCGTTTCATGTTTTAATAGACGCATGACGTGTCCATTAAAACACGAAAAATTTGAGGTAATCAAAAATAAATAGATCAATTCATTTTAAGATATTCAAACATGATTTACAAGCAATATATGTCGTGTGCAGTATCTTCTCAATTGGTTTAAATAAGTAATTAATCGATAAAATATATTATTATTTCAGGACGCAGTTACTGATCTGGGAATCGCATGGCGTGAATTGATTTACCTTTTGCTTATAGCTTTAGGTAGGTGTTCAGAAATAAATATCTACCATATGTTATTTTAATATTATACCATTTAAAACTTTCAATTTCTTGCTATATGTATAAATATAATTTCTCCTCATTATTTATCTATTTATTTATACATATAAAATCTCAAGCATTTATTAAATTCGATGATATGCAATTTGCAGAATGTAATTGGAATTTGAAAAAATAATATTTTTTTTACGTTAACAGAATAATCTTTTTATTTCATCAATTGATTCTTGCATATTAAATTTCAGTTTTAAATTCTTATATCATTTGTCTCTCTCTCTCTCTCTCTCTCTCTCTCTCTCTCTCTCTCTCTCTCTCTCTCTCTCTCAGTTCGCGAAACAGAACAAAACAGAAGCTTTACGTGATTGATTGCGACTGACGATTTTTCAGGACTTTCTCTCGGTATCCTGGTAGCCTTCCGGTATATGGTACAATATGTCATTTATGTCGTATTGATCGGCGCAGTTTTGGCTTGCATCGGTGGCACAACATATCTCTGGTAAAGAGAATTCTCTCAATTTTTAATAATTAAAACGATGTAGCAAAAGTCACATCTTAAATTGTTCAATCTAAAAATTCCTACATGAGAATAAAATATCTATGTAGAAAGAACAATTTTGCTGAAGTATTTAAAATTTTAGGTGTAGATATAAATTTAAAAATAATTTTGTTCGAAACAACTATGTAAAATTTTCAAGCATGAGCGATTCTGTACGATTGTTTTCATGTTTCAACAAAATTATTTTTAGATTGATATCTAGCTACATTTTTAAATAATTCAGTGAAACCGTTCTTGCCGTGTATTTATTATTTAAATTTAATAAAATAAGTTTAATCTTTTATGCAAAGGTTAGCGTGGTACCGTGAAAAAAAGAGCGTGGAAAGAGGCGAAGTCTATCCGGAGGATTCCAGCGTGGAACCCTACTTTATCTACGCTATTATTATGTCTGTTATTTCTGTAAGAAAAATCATTATATCCAACGCTATGTTCACACAAATTTTGCGGATATATACATATTAACATATAATACATTCCGCAGGTGATTGTTCTTCTAGTGATTCTAGTGATGAGAAAAAGAATTGAACTGGTCATGCAGCTTTTCCGAGAGGCGGGTAAAGCTGTGTATTCAATGCCGGCGCTGCTATTTCAGCCGATTTACGTGAGCATATCTCATTCCAGTTATACAAGTCCGGTTCATTTCATATTGAATGATCTCGCGAATGTGGAAATTTTTTATTTTTAGACCTATCTACTGATCGGGTCTACAGTAATAGCATGGGTCTACTGTATGCTATGGATAGAGAGTGCCGGTGATATTTACTTGAACAAGAAAAATCACATTCATTTCAAGAAAGATGCATTGCTTATTGTAAGTGAACATAGTTTTTATCAACTGTGATAAATATTATATTTCATAGAATAAATACATATTCATATTTTCAATTATCAAGTGGGATTTGTTATCTAATGTTTTTGTGAATTTTATACATTTTGCTTTAAGGATATATTAAATTATATATATGATAAAATAAAAAATTAAAAAGTTATAAATTTTTTTATATTGTATTTGAAAATGATACAAGAGTTTGACGGAGATTTGAAGTTAGATAAAAAATTATTTTCATAAGAAGTTGACATATTTATAAAAAATAATTAAGATAAAAAGAGAAAATTTTGATTTAAACTACAAAATTGTAAATAAATCAATATAATCATAAATCAAAATGTTAATATTATTTTTTATTCTGTATTATATACGTATTAATTGTTATTTAATTAATTTATTAAATTATATTTTATATTTATCTTTATAATAAATGGAATTAATTTAGGCAACAAGATGGTACAATCTATTTTTATTCTTCGTGGCGTGTGAATTCTATTTGGGTTGCCAGCATATGGTTGTTGCTTGCGCTGTTGCCCGATGGTTCTTTACAAGGTGAGATCTTTATTAGATATATAAAGTTAAATAGAAAAAATAGCGCAGTGAAAAATTAATTAGTATGAAAAGTTTAATCTGTATGTAATCAGTTGATCAAATTATAGCTACGTAAAGAAAAATAAAATGAATGTTTTTTTACATACTCGAAAATACTATTTGTCAACATACATATCTAGAAAATTTTCACGAAGAATTATTAGATTTCTTGCTAATGATCTTCTGTTTACAGGATGTTTGACGTTAGAAGGAACACCGCTTCTAAGCAGGTAAAGCTGACTGACAATACGTGCTTATTCGAATATTTTAAAAAATTAATCCTAATAGGACAAATCTCCAAGGGACATTCCAAAGAACATTTAAAGGATATCCCTATATCCTAAGAACATTCGTCAGAACGTCCCTCGAATAAAGTATGCTATTAGGAAAGTCTTATTAATTATTGCGAAAATTGTAAAATGATACAGGATTTTTCGATTAATTGTCAATTTAGTTCGCTTTATCTATTAATAAGCGATGTTCCATCTAATGTCAAGCACCTTATGTACTTATATGATGTTTCAAAATATGTTATGCTTTTTCATAGTATTGCACGAATTTTATAGAAGAATTCATTTTAACAGGGATAAAAGGCGTCTCTCTTTACCAGTGGCAAAAGGCTTCGGATATCTTATAAGATATCACTTGGGTACGGTGGCTTTTGGTGCTTTAATAATAGGTATTGTTAGAATTATCAGAGCCATGATAGCTTTTGTCCAAAAGTATTTGAAACGATATGATAACTCATGCGTGAAAGGAATTCTATGGTGTTGCCAATGTTGTCTTTGGTGTTTCGAGTGCGTTTTAAAATTTCTCTCCAGAAATGCTTACATCGAAACAGGTAATTGCAACATTTTTATGATAATATAAATATTGATTTGAATTTTTCATGATGCCTGATATTTTTCTATTTTGAATATATAACAATTAAAAACAAAAATTAAAAATATTTTTTTATTGACTAATGTATTAAAAAACGATGTTTTTTTCAGCCATATACGGATGCAACTTTTGCACCGCTGGAAGAAAGGCGTTCCAAGCCTTGTCAAGCAACATTTTACGAGTAGCGGCGATTAACAGCGTCGGCGACTTCGTCCTTTTTTTGGGTAAAATCCTCGTTGTCACTCTTACGATCGTTTCGGGGATATACTTGATGCAGGTACAGGTAAAATTAATTATTATACTTATTTTTATATTTTAAGGGCTTTACTAACTTTAATTTTTTTATCCCTTTGTAGAAAAAGGAGGGGCTTAATCATCCTTGGATACCAATCACTCTCGCGGGGATATTCGCATTCCTGGTTTCACATTGTTTCATATCAATTTATGAGGTAAATGATATAAAAAGCAAAAAAATGTCAATGTTAAATAAATAATATAATCTTCATAGAAATGTTAACTTTTTGCAGATGATTATTGACACAATATTTATATGCTTCTGCGAGGATTGCGAGAAGAATGACGGCATCAACCGACCTTATTTTATGAGCCGTGGTTTGATGGTTTGTATTGTTATAATAAATACATCAGCTTTATTATTTCTTAATCGTTATGAAGTCATTTATATAGACAAAAATCTTGTCTTCAGGAATTCGTAGAGAACAGCAAAAAAGCTTTAAAGCATCTGGAACAACAAGGTGCTGCAACTACATAACAAGCGTTAAGAATAGATTTTTAAAAAAATATATTATAGTTTTAAAAATTCGATGTTCGGCCAGTGCACAAGCGATAAACAATGTATGTTGGAATTTTTCATACAATGTTAACAGATATTGTAATTATTTAGTTCGTGAATTAAGTTTGGACAGGTCTGTTGTAATATATGGATTTTTGAGAAATAATTGCAAGATGTATAGAAATAGCTGCCTTTCGTATACGCATAAATGCCTTCTTTTAGCATACAATACAGTTATTGAAGTTCTATACCAAGCGTGGTGCACACAATCGGTTGCTTCGATCGATGGACTGACTACGTTATGAGGAATGTTACGAATCATTCTATTTTCGAAGTTCCTATTTCTAAAAATATTTTTATATAACAAGATAGTTTTTTTTCTATATAAACTTAGACGCGACGTTCGCACAATTGCGAATACGCCGATTTGGCAGCCTGAACTTAGACACGTACTCTTTGTATGATTAGCGAACAAGTTAATTTATAAGATCTCTGTGTTCTAGAATCTACAGTATAAGTTTACATATTGTTATATTGTTACATATGTATTCGTCCTTTATATTTTTATGTAAATATTTCTTTTTTATAAAGAAGTGCCTGTAATTGATAATTTTTCATTTTGATACAAAATGCCATGTAAGATATAAATATACAGCTTTGGATATATGAATGATTTCAAAAGA
The DNA here is from genome assembly GCF_024713525.1 of Acromyrmex echinatior. Taxonomy (NCBI): domain Eukaryota; kingdom Metazoa; phylum Arthropoda; class Insecta; order Hymenoptera; family Formicidae; genus Acromyrmex; species Acromyrmex echinatior. Next base: position 23,524,399 of record NC_141853.1, read on the forward strand.
GGAATATAAGATTAATATTCTATTGTATATTATCAAAGTGAACAAAACTTTTAAATAAAAAAATTTGACATAATTTAATTACTGACGTGTCACTTACTTCTTTCTATCTTTTTCATAAAAAATAGAATAGAAGGGAAAGGTAATACTGAAAAAAAGAGGACGTGGGTGAAATACGAAGATCTAATGGGACAAATGTTAACTTTTAATTTCAGTTTATTTTATCTGGGCACACAGTGCATGAACGCTCATGCTTGGCGGTTTACAGATCTCATGTTATGCCGGTTTAGCAAAGTGATGTGTCGTTAACACTGAGCTGGCAGTAAATCGGGGTGACAAGTCGGACACTACGAGGGATGACGGGAGGGACTTTGGTCTGTTCAGGCCAGATAGACGTTTAGAACGAGTGAAAAGAGTAGACCGTTTAGAAAATTCTCTCTCGTATTTACGGTGCAGCGCGTTCGAATCAGCGGAATTACTCGCTAAAATGGGAAGGATGAGCGACTAACACGAGCAGCGCAACAGCAAGAAGCCGGCAAGTTCGCAACAGAATCACATGCATTCAATGTGATACGTCAGTTTGCACTTAAGTTTCGCGACATACATATACATATCGCATCTCAGGAAATCCAGTTTAATGGATCAGCGTTCCGTATTATAGCACGAAAATATCTCATTCTCTCTCTTTCTTTTACTTATCGATAGCTCTCCTAGAAGAAGTCGGTTTTCTCAGGATATAGGAAAATGCCAAAGATATGTACATGGAAGAGACATTTTGCTCTATTTGCAACTCCAGAATATACATTGTTCGAATTATGCGAAAGACGCCTTCAATTTATTACATAAATATTATAGGACCGAAACAAGTCGTAGTGACTTAGTGGTGCCTACGAGGAAATTCTTTTTGAGCTTCACGCTACATAGACAATTTCTCTCGTTCGTCGATTACAGTGACAATCTTCGTCCAATTATTCGTAGCTGAGAAGATTCTTGTATTCTAAAGTCCTATCGTTCCCGAGATATTATTCTCATATACCGAAGTAAACGTTAATGCCCATGTGTACACCGCGATTGTTAGCTCCGAGTTTCGAAAGTAGCTCCCGAGTTGCTGAATACGCTACAATATAGGGTGAAAAAGATAAAATCGAATTGGATCCTTAAAATCAACGACTACACCGACACAAGGTACTTGGCTTTGTACGACTTTGTATTGCACTTTGTAGCTAGCGCAAACTTAGGTCTGTGAATCTTAATTATTATTTTTGGTCTCGTTTAGGTCATCGTCATCGTACGACGCGCAGGTAGCTGGTAATCGAGATATCGAAGTTATTGCAAAATTTTCAGTCTTTATCAAAAAAGTTACCATCGACACAATTGCAAATACAGTTGCGAACTTAAAAACGAAAACGGGGATAATAAAGAGATTTAACGAGCAGCGCGATAGTTGCCTTATAATATTAACATCATCCTACAATCATGTATTATTTTCGAACTTATATTTTCTTATATCTTATATCGCTTTCAAATACATCATATGTGGCATACGAGGGTACGGAAAGTTCTGAGCCTGACACAGAAATGACGCCACAAATGTCAAACTGTTATAATTTTAGACAAATTTGATCCTGTACAGAGCTACTGTTAAAATTTCAGTCAGATGCGTTCATTAATTTCTTTTGTTTCGCTCGTGTAAAGCCATAAATTTTTTGTTCCATGACAAATGTATTCGTTCATATTTTTTCAATTTTAATCATAAAATTGCATGAATTTGCATTTCAAGTTGATTTTGCAAGCATCGCATTCATCAGTCTCCAATGATTTTTCTTTTTCCAAATGACTCGCAGGAAAGAGATTTGGCTGAAAATACTAAAGTAAGCGATGAAACTAATGCTTATTTTGAAGATTAGAGAAATCGTAAACGGTATAAAAAAATTAGAATTATCATTGAAACAAATGTATTAAATTGAAAGGAGACTATGCTGAAAAATAAAAAACAATTTTGCCAAAAATGTGTCTTCTTTATCAGGCCGAAAATTTTCCGAATTATCCTTGTACATATAACGAAATGGAAGAGCTGATGAATAATGCATGAACTCGTGAAATGAATTATCTCGGTAACTATCGAGCGTCCAGCACTCGATTATCGAAATTCATAAATTGATGTAGAAATGCAATAAAAGGATCGGGCTAGAAATGATCGGATGATATAAAGAAATGTTCATATCGCGATGAAAAGAAAAAATGAAATCTAATGAGTTCCCGCTACATTAATGAGAAATATATTTCTTACTTTACGATTGTAGCACGCACTTTTAAGTAGCGGATAGCACCCACGATAATGACGATGATAGAGAAGCGATGACGATGACAGTGTCCGTCCAGACGACCGTTAATATGTGGCGCAAACATCCGAGGAAACGAATGATCGAAGAACGTTGCGACGTGCTTAACCGGCAAGCACGGTCAACAGATCTTGCACCTACTGTCCGCTGCCAATTATTTAGATCTACAAGAATGGATTGACAGATGACGATTATCGCCTTACTCTTAAGCTTCTAATATCTGCGCGCAGTACTTACATACTCGGTGGGCTTTACGTTGCGCACTGTTTGCTCAAGAACACTTCTATTCCCGCACCGGGTTTAACGTATACAAATACCGCGGAGCGAGTTTTTCTCCCTTAATCGTTTCTTTCCTTTCACTTAGACGCAATTCAGGCTACCGTTGTAGAACACTCGCATTTATGTCCGATGTTAATTTATCTTTCAATATATATGTATATATAAATATAGTCATTATAGCCATCTCGAGACTCTGTTCATCTTAATAAGTTAGGAAGCTTTGTAAAGGCAATGATGTATCATTTAGAGAAAAAGAGAAAAACGAAGGGATCGCATTGAAGAAAAAGGAAAAATTGAAAGAAAGAAAAATGGGAGGAGGAAGACACTTTTCGCACTGCGTGACTCCGCATCGATTGACTGCAAATTTCAATCGTGGAATTACTTTACCGTTTGCGATGCATTATGCATTACATCGTGCTAGGTTTTTTGCATTGTAAATATTTCGAGAGAATAGATGACGAAAGCAGCGATAATGATAATGACAATGACAATAATAATGATGATAATGACAATAGCATGAAGATGATCTCTCGCAATAATAATAGGGACTGTAATAGTAGCGGTAATAGTAGTAATAGTAGCAGTAGTAGAGTAATGGTAGTAATAATAATATATATAGTAATAATAATATTATTAATATAATAATATAATAATCATCATCATAAACTCTGCAATATTTAATACATTGTTTGTTCACATGGACTAGATACAGCTCTCTCAGAACGATCGACAAATCGATACGCTCCATCTTTCTTTTCTCTTATTGTTGTCTTGATCCCTGTGCTCTACAGACCAGCGGGGATATGATGTGATCAGTCAAGTACGTTGATGGTAGACCAGAGTCACGTAATCTTTAATATTGTGGTTAGCAATTACCACTCGTGCAAATATCAGTTGCGCGTCCTTAACTTAACATAACTTCGGCGAAAAACAGATCATGCCTTTCTGGAAATATTAATTATTAATATTTTTTGCATTCCGAATTGCTTACAAGATGATTCCTCGAGAGATCTGTACTTAGAAATTAATAACTATTGTTCTCTTTAAGATGTGTCAGAGATACAGTATCTATGCCGTTTTCGTTTGCAGTTTTTTTTAAGAAAAAAAGAAAAATATATATCCCAGATCTTTTAACCTATAAAAATATTTCTGTATTGACAAAAATAACTCGCCAAAAATTAAAGTAATATCGAAAAGAGATTGTTGCGAAAGAAATCCCGCGCGCATATGCCATCTAGCTACGCCACTGCCAGAAAACGGACCTGGTCTTTACCTATCCGCGTTTATACGTCTCTCATCTTGAATATCTAAACGAATTCTCTTTCAAGCGGAAGCGATTCATCAACAAAGGCTACAACACTTGGAAGCGTCTCCAAGGTGAATGTGGCACACGTTGGGCATGCCGGTGCAGCCCTTACTCTCCTGTACTAGATGCGCGAGACCTAAATTCTGATTTATATCGCCATCGCTACCGCGATGCTGCTTTGTCGCATCGCACCACTGACGACGTTCCCGCCACTTGTCCTCGACTAGCAGCACCGATTTAGGCGACGGCGGACTAACACGATCGCGAGTAATGCTACCGCACGAGCGAGCCTTGTAGAGGCGTCCCTTGCCAAAGATACCCGGCAACGGTACGCAGAGCTTCTTGTGCACGGCGAAATAACGACTCAACAACCGAATCTTCTTGTTCTTACACTCGTTCCTCTTACACTCGTTGATCGAGCCGTTACCACGATTCTCCTTGTCATTACAGGGCGCTTGACTCGCGCACTTGTGATCGCCACGACGTTCATCGCTGACGCTCTGACAATCGTCCGATTGCCGACAGCTATTACTCTTTCCATCGGGACTGCGAGCGGACCTTGAGCCTTGCGATATCAACGATTTCCCGGCGCTGAGTGACCAGCTCTGCAACAATTTCGCTCCGAGACCTTTTGCCTTTTGTACCGTACTGGTTGCTATTTGAGACATAGGTGGAACAACATTGTGCTGAGAAGCCGTGCTATTCTGCGATACCGACGACGCTGATGACGAGGAGACGTTTTGCGTGTCAATTGCAGTCGAATTACGCGACACATGACAATGATTGTGACAAGATGAGGGTGCCTCGGCCTCCTGAACCTCGGTGATACGATTCAACGACTGGCTCTCACGCAATCGCGTCTCGCCGGCTCTTCTCCTACCAGCGCGATGTCTCCTGCCAAACATTACCTGGTTCTCGGTGCATCGATGCCGTCCTCCTCCATTCGTTGTGCTCGTGTTTGTCGTGTTAGTGCCGCTGCCACTTTCGTTTCGATTGCTCTCGGTTGTCGTCGGTGTATCCGTCGTCGTGTGTTCGCCATTGCTAACTCCGCTTCCTCCTCCACCAACTCCACCACGCCCGCCACCGCTTCCTCCTGGATCCTGCGAATCGCTCGAGTCGTCGTGACTATCGCGTCTCGGAGGTAAGGGTTTGCCCGTGGATGCACCGAGTTTGTGCGCCCTCTTTTTCCTACTCTCGCTGTCGTCGTCGCTGGCGTCCGAACTCGAACAGGAGGTCGTGCGCGTCTTGTGAAACTTGCTTCTCCGTTGCTCATATGTTGTTCGCCTAACAACGCGGCATTTAGTCGAATCCCCGCATTCCGTGGAGTTCACCGATGCTTGCGTGCCATCCCCATCCTCCAAGATTTCATTGAGCGTGAGTTGCTTCGCAGAAGCACCGCTGGGTGACGGCATTGTCTTGTATTTAGGTGTTAACGTCACTTGATTATCACTAATCGGGTGAAGAGGTATCGAGACGGTCGACGATTCATGTAGTGTTTTAGTAGTAGTCGTCGTTGTCATCGTTGTAGATACATCGGACGGTTTTGAGGGAATCATTGATGAGGACTCTGTGAGCGGCACACTAAACCGATGGTGTTGAGAACCCATTCTCCACTTATTCGCCGGTATCGGTCCGCTCGATTTTAGACACTCCGTCACCGATTTAGGTTTAGTTTCCGTAGTAGTGGCTTTTCTAGCTGTCCATCCGGACGATGGAGAGTTCGCGCCGCTCAATCGGTTCTTCAGATTTTCCTCGCACGTCATGGTAATTCGCGGAGTTATGGGCAGTTTCTCCAAGAGTACGTTGCCCATTTGGACTTTGTCTGCTCCTCTTAGATGCATCGGCGGCGACATATCCTTCTCGTTTTTCGAAATCTGCTTCAGTCTTTCTCCCCTATGCGATGATTCGGCAACGACGGTATCCTCTTTTTGATGTGGATGCCGTTGACTCAACACGGGCTTCGTGCTGGTATGTTTCTCCGGAAGCTGCGATAATCGCTCTTGTAGAATATGCGAGAGTTTTCCCTCGGAACGGGAACCACGACGATTAAGGGAATTTAGCGCCGAATTACTGCCATGTTCATCTCGGCCAGAGCATGAGGACACGTCGTCCTCATCTTCTTCTTCTTGAACAATACTGCACTTGCGCGAACGCACGTTCTGTAACCAGAACAGTCATCTTTGTTTCCTCTGTGCGAGAAATATTGACATGTAAATATTAATACATGACTGGATGTAACATTAACATTTTATACAATACATAAAATGTTTGCCGAGACATCCGATAGTCGATATCTTTCTAGACGATGAATATGTAGTACGTACCTGCGGTACGTCACCAGGTGTCCGTGGCACGCTTAATAGCGACTGGTTCATAGTACCTAGGGAATTCTCATCTGTGCGCAGATTTGTTGTCAGATCATCCTGCCGGCTAAATAAAATTAACACGCATTGGTATTAGTGATTTCATTAAAGACGGTATACAGCATAAATATTTAGATTTAACATATCTTATAAGTGAATCACACACAGCAGCAATACTGGGTGATTCAGTAAAGGTATGTAAAACATACCTTGAGGAAACATCTAGAGCTTCTGGACGACTTTTCTGCATCTGTTCTTGTCGATGAGCGCGCAATTTCCTCTCAGCCAGCAAGAAATACGTCGCGGTGATGTGATTGTATTCGTTCTTGTCGAGCGCGCTGTAAGAAGATTCACGATGAGAATTGCCAGTAAAACGTAGCGCCGAAGACGCATGCTTAAAATATACTAACACGCAAAAAGGCACGATCAAAATGGTCAAATCTCTTCCTAATGTCTACTCACTCCAATATCTCTTCCTTGGTGGCGATGTTACCGTTAACCATTTTGGTAATTATGTGATTGTGATGATCATCGGAGACTTGTTGACGTGATACGAGCGGTAGCGTCTCCATCGTGTCCAAGTCGGAACCAATCGCTAACCACGGATCTGCAGCTATCTCCTCGAGGGACGCTCGGCCTTCGGGTTCCCGCACGAGCATTCTCGCAATCAGCCGCTTGCAACCGTCGGACACGTGCGACGGAATTGAATACTTGCAGTCCATAATCATCGTTAGCGTCTCACTGTCGTTCGCTTCTTGAAACGGCGCTTGACCGCATACTAACATGTATAGTATTACACCTAACGACCAAACATCTGCAACAAATTGAAATACAAACGTAGTCTATTGAAGCGAGTATAATTTCACTCTCTCGCTGTATTATATTTTAAATAAGATTTTTTTCTTTCAAATTTAGAGTCCAATGCTTCTTAGGAAAACTTTCGACGAAAGATGTAACTTTAATACTAATTTGAGTCATATTTATCCTTAATTGCATTAATTAACAAACTTACCTACTGCGGGGGCATCGTAACTATCGCCTAGAAGTATCTCTGGAGCGGAGTACGCTAATGAACCGCACGAAGTCTCGAGCTTCTGACCAGGACAAAATCTATTGCTAAACCCAAAGTCTGTAAGCTTCACCGTACCCAGCTTTTCGAAGAACACGACATTCTCGGGTTTCAAATCTCTGTGCACTACGTGTAAACGATGACAGTAAGATATGGCTCTAACGATCTGTCGAAAGTAAGTCCTGGCCACCTAAGGTGAAAATTCAAATATCATGATACGCGCGACTGCAAATGAAATATTCAATAATTTTAAGAATTTAATCAATATATTACACTTAATAAAAAAAAAAATGACAGTAAGAATTTCTATAAAATATTTATTTCTATTAATATTTTTTATTATATTAATTCTGAATTTATAACACAAGAGAAATTTTTTTGAAAAGTTTCAAGATAATTTTCTATATAATTTATATAAATTCTTTATATATGATTTATGATAAATTTGTAACAATTTGTACTCAAGAAAATTCACATTCAATAGACTTTATATGAGAGCTAAACTTGTGTATTCTATATCCTCACGCGGTAATTGTAAGCCGATGGCATAATAAAACAACAATGGCCATGCAACAATACCTCTTCGCTGAGGCCGCTGTCGTGGCGCATGATGTAATCGTAGAGGTCCCCGCCATCGCCGAGCTCTAGAATTAGGTATAGCTTGGTCTGCGTGTCTATCACCTCGTATAACCGCACCACATTGGGATGCTGCACCAGCTTCATGCACCGCACCTGCGACACAGACGGACACGATGTACAGGCAGACAAAATTCATTTCGCTTGAGCGAATTTAAATCCAGGGATCAACGATTCTGTCCATCATCCATTTCCATCATTATCTCGACGATCTTATTGAGGTCCATCGCTATGAGATTTATCGTGCGATGCAACTATACGAGACGATTCGATCACCGGTTACTATCGAACCAGCCATCAAAATGACATTACGCGAATCAGGATGTCATTAATGACTCTATTATTTCCATTATAGGACATGAAACAGACGGAAGATAATACTAACGCGATTGCACAGTCACGAACAAGTTAGAAACAAATAATAGTTAGAGTTCTATCTGTCACAAATATAAATTCCAATTCGGAACAAGAGATAAATTTGAAACAGTTTAGCTTTATGTCAGAAAGATATCAGAAAACAAAGAAAAAGACACAAAAAAGATAATTTCAGATTTTTATAAGCTTTTCATACATTCCAATCTTCTAATGTTTATTTAAATCACTTTAAGAGTGCCTTCTACTTGACGCTCACAATATTCGCGAGTATTATTTGTCATCGTTTAACAGTTGATAATAAGAATGAAATTGACTTCATGCATTGCGAGCGTCAAGTGGAACATACCCTTAGTAAAAGAACATTTCCTTCACATGTTTCTTTTAAAAATGGCAAAAGATCAAACTGGATGACTCGTCGAACTAGTTTGCATTTCTCTCACCTCCTGGAAGAGATGAGCCCTCGAAACCTCATCGAGCTTACTCTTGTCGATCACCTTCACTGCCACCTTCTCACCGGTGAAAACGTGTCGTGCCAGCTTCACCACGGCGAAGTGACCGCGGCCGAGAGTCTCCTCCAGATCGTAAAGACCGGCGATCTTGCCATCGTAATTGCTATATCCCAATCTTCGATTCATCTCGTGCCGCTGCAATGCAAAGTTCTTTTCGTATGCAGCAAATGATAAAGATGAAAAAGACATTTTACTCATCTAAAATAACTATTAAATCTGATTTACATAGTGAGAGAAAAATGTACTAAATTTTAATGAGTATTTGTCTGAATAGTGTCAATTGAATATTTATTAAATTTAACATATATTTATTTGACACAAGAGCCATTAATTTGATTTAACTATTATATTTTTTTATTTAGCAAATAATTATTTTATTAAAATTTAGTATATTTCTTTCTCATTTTATAAAATGAATCGTAAGAAGATGGGTTTCAATCTTCTTATGAAAATTGTTTATCTTCCACTTGTGATTTTCGCAAATTTGCGATCCTCGTAACATAAAATTACATTTTGAAACATTATTGAGCATCAAAACTTCCGCTTCAACGGAATATAATTCTTTCTCTTGTTAGTCATTTACCGATTCATTTTATTTATAATTAAATTTGAAAGGTTTCCACGTTTTACAAATAAGTAGATAAGTACATAAGTAGATTACTCCGTCAAAATTAATTTGTGTTAACTAAACATTGAACACTACGTTAACTAAATGAAATACATTAACTAACTATTACAGTTCTTGAATTTTTTATTAATTTTTAAATAAAGTGTCCTGTATATTTCTGTATGATAACATTGAATGAATGAGTTTGAAATATCGAATTCTGATCGATCGTTTAGAAATGTTGACCGACAGTCGCTTAAGTACGACGGTCCATTCCGAGAAAGAGGTCACTATTATTTTTAGCGCTTAGTAGGAGCAATAATTAATCGCTTCGCCATCCATGGATGTGCGATCGGTAGCAGTAAAAAAAAAAAGTACACTCCGTAGAATGACAGGAGATACTATCGCTTTGGAAAAATACATAGAGAGAAGCTAATGGACCGAACACGATGCACATGCTAAATATAGTTATCCGACTCAAACTTTTACTCGCGAGTGAACGAAGTAGTTAAGTCCAGAATGTATACAGAGTGCATAGAAATCGTGCATAATCCTCGATGAATTGATTTTTCCTCGATGATATCGGATTAGAAACTCGAGTAACTGGAGCGCGAGAATCTGTTGTCCATCGATCGTATCGAGGCGCGACTCGGACAGGATCGGTTATCGCTCACTTTCCAAAGGATCGATGACCTTAAAAAAAATATGATAAACACGAGATCTCGCTTTACTCGCTTGTTTTCCGCTTTGTTAGTCTAAACGCGAAGATAACGCTAATGCGACCACGAGGCAAACAGTATGCGATCAAATTTAGCGCTAGATGGGAATAGGAGCCAATGTTGTGCTGCCGAGGGAACGCATTGTCTTTGCGGAACGTAATTGCGAAACACGTCATGATGTACCGTGACGCGCCGAGGCTACACGATTTGTTAGCACAGTATCTCGCATTCCGCCTTCCCTCTTCTGCTTCTATTCGTATTAAATATGTGTACTTTCTGATTCTCTATCTATATTCATAAATATTTACTTTTCTTTTATGTATATTATTGCCTTGTGTGTATCGTTGTCTTTTTTCAAACTTGAAGAGATCCTTCTTGGGATAAATTAATAATTTTCTCTCTCTCTCTCTCTCTTTCTCTCTCTCTGTCTCTGTTCTCTCTATATAAAAGCGCACAAAAATACAATACAACGGCGAACCGTGAAAATCTCACGACTACGACGCCCATATCCTTTCCTTTGGGATCCACAAAGGAGTTTCTTCGTTGCCTTGCGAAACGCGGCCACTCGCAGTCCCGTCGGGAGCTGCGAATCATTTCCTCGCCATGCGTGCTCCGGATACTCGTAACGAGGATTACGAAGAACGCAAAAATAAACCTTCTCGAGCGACGCGAAGAAGGTACCAATAAGGAGGTGAACCGCTTCGACCGGCCTGCACGTCAAATTTTCTTCTCGGAAAATGCTATACCCGAAGATCCTCCAGCTCGACGAAAACAGATCGGATTAATACCTTAACGATCGAATCATCCATGCTTGATGTGCAATTTATAGCAAATGCTGACGTAAGACTGACATTCACTCGCCGAGGTTTACGGCTTTTATTTCGCGCAAACGCGTCCATTGCCTATGTCGCGATATAAATAAGACGAGAGTATTCTCTCTCATTCTCGCCGGTGTTATTATTATCGACAAGCGTTCCCTGCACCATCGTTCATTGTTAAGATAATAAATTATCTTAGCTAACGTATTAATCCATTAAGGGAAAACGTTCGTCGTCACGTGCCGATTTACTGCCACATATCGAAAAATTCATCTATTAGGTATTAACAAATGTTTGTCGTACGATGAGATTATTCCATGATCGATGTCGTACCCTTCGGAAATGGATTCAATTAAAATAAATCATAGCTCGGTCCGTCATATCGATGCGTTTAATTCTTTTTGCTGTTACATGGGAAATTAATCGCTGTTACGCAATCATAATTGATGTCATTTACGGCATCATGAAGTAATGCAATTACCGACGCGACCAAATAAAAATTCCACGAGCTTTGTCTGGACTTGCGCGAAGTGTAATTAACAAACGTAATGCGATTAACAATTTGACTAACGTGAATACCCTAATTTTACGTCCATAAACTGTTAAATACTTGCAGTAACCTGAATAAATAATATTAGAATTTTTTTACATCAGGGATTCCTAAAGTTTTGTTGATGCAGCATTTTAGAGGATTATGCTAGGGAAAATATGAATGTTTACACAAACAGAAATAATAGAAAGATATCTTAGAAAACAAGAAAACAGAAAACAAGAAAAATAGTCAAATAACGCAACGCGAAGCTCGAAATATTACAAAAATGTGATATATATATATATATTCGTAATATAATATAATATGAATAATTATAAAAAACGTTCTGTTTTTTATTTAATTTTACTTATCAATTCTATTTTTAATTTAATTTAAACGCAATTATATTACATAAATTCATGTGTAATATTATATTTCAATGTTATTACAATTACACGGCTTTTCTCTAATTGTATTTTTAGACATTCGTATTAAAAATCTTATAAATATTATAAATATTAAAATTATACATTTCGCATCTTTCCTAGTATCTGTTACAACAGATTTAACACCTTTGTGACTTATAATCAGTAACGTGGAACATCACTTCTAAATATCCAGGGCGTTCATTATCACGATAATTTTCCACGTGTAAGGAAAGCGAGAATTGTCCGAATCTATCCGGATCCATCACGTCGCGTCGCAGCGAGTTGAACTTGACATTTAACCGATAACGACGCTCATCCATCGTTATCAAGATTTACCTGGACATGGGCACGTCTGTGATGTTGGCCTGACCTGCTTTTACCGCACGTGTCCGTAATAATGTGATACACGAGCGTCAGTTACACGTAATAAGTTTACGATTCTTCGGGGCGAACACCTGAAACGCACTTCGACCGCGAAGCATCAATAGATGTCGGATGATCAATTGCGTCGCAAATTTTTATTTCAAATTGAGTTCCCTTAAAAAGTACGAAAGTTATCTTCTTAGTCCTTATCTATTCGATTAAGGATATTACATTCATTTATACAAACGTATTAATATTTATACTTTAAATAAGCTATACATATGAAAGTTATATTTAAAGCATTCTATTTTTGTCGAACAACAGGTTTTCATAATTTATTAAAAATTTTTTTGTATACTTTAAGTATTCAAAATAATTTATGCAAAGCTTTACTGCGATTCAGAAATGAGTTATAAAGATTTAAAAGATAAATATTTTGTTCATTCACAAAACATCTAATCTTTGCATCATAATATATTTAACTTTAGATCATCTTGAATACTTAAAATATTTAAAAATTATAATTATAATTACATTTAAAAAAATTCAGATTTTTGTTATTTTTTAATACATTTCCATGTATTTTTATTAAAGCACAAATTAAAAAAAATATTACTTTTTATTGAAATAAATTTTAATCTACATAGATGGTTTAAAAGTAATATAATAACTTTTTTAACCATCGCTCAAAATTTATTGTGTTACTTTTAAACGCTTTAAAATAATCTGTAATTTTTTCATTACTTTTTCATTATTTTAAAATTATGTGAAATAAGTTCTTAAATGAACCAAAAAATTGAGATAGAAAATTAATAAATATTTCCTCGCGCAATATCACTTCTTTAATATTAAAGTAATATTTAAATTAAGGCTGCTCGCTTCATAATTTTGTTGCATAATAACACGTTTATTACTTCGCGAAAAGATGCAAAGGAGGATTTCCAACGAATTTTCTCACAAACATGCGTATCTGAGGCCACAGATTCCGCCGGGCGGATATTTCACGCTTAGAAAGTATAATCTGCTCCGCGAGAGATAAGCGTAGCGCGTGTGGATCCGCATTTGAAATTTAGATCGCGCCATGCGTTCTCTTCATAGATTTTCCCGGATGCAGTCGTAAATGGAGCGTCGTACTTTCTTGAACACTTTCGCGTTCGCGCGGACACGGAAGTCGCGAATTATAGCGGACGGAGAACATCGCGCGCGTGCACCGCAAATTGGCCTCTCGCAAGATCGACGATGAGGCGGATCGAAATAAACCGTATCGTCGCGATTTGTAATGGCCGTAGTAGGAGATTGACAGGCGTATCGGTGGAATTCGATGTTGCAGAAAGGTCGACAACGTGCCAGGAGCGGCCAACGACTGGTCACTATCTGGGAAATCGAGTCTCGATACACTATCGGTGTACTCATGAATACACGAACGGAACGTGTTCACTAATACGTTCAACCCTTGCACTTCTCTTTCGCTCAATAAATCAATTAATCTGCCCGATGAGGCGTGTATCTTGTGAAAAGTCTACTGTCTATTGGAAAACGTGACATTTAAAACGCCATTGCATGATCTCATCTTATTTTTATATACGCATAGATAAGATTAACAATATTAAAATGGTTTAATGAGATAAGCTATTAAAGCAGTGCAGCGATAACTTTAAATATATACATCGTAAATGTTGAAGAGGGATCTAGATTAATTCTGCATCGAGAAAAAAATATTTTAAATTTTAATAAATATTTATTTAAATTTATTGTTTAACTAGACATTTACTTAAAATGGATAAATGTCAATAAAAGGAAATGATAGCTGAAATCAAATTAATAATTTTGTATCAAATAAATATACCTTTACATTTAGTAAATATTAGTTGACATTATTCAAATAAATAATTTATTCAAATTTAGTATATTTTTTCAGTATACAATACGAAATGTTGAAAAATTTTTTAAGTTTTCAGTTAATATATTAATAAATAAATTTATTGTGATTCTTTTAAATGCAACCATAATAAAAAATCTTCAGAATTATTCATTTGCTAGCATAAACATAAGAATTTAAAAAGAATAACAGTTTAGAATTTAAAAAACAGTTTAGAATTTTTTCATGTCATATCATACAAATCAAAAGTTTTTGAAAAAAATTCATTGATAAAATTCATAATGCAATCAAGAAAAGTATAGTCATAAAAACATTTTTGCGAATAAATAGAATTTTCGAATACAAAAATTTTAATGGATTGGAAATATTAATGTGCCAAGTTCATTCAAAAAATATGATCGTCTATTAAGAAAATGTAAATTACGTTGATGGATTAAATTTCGCCGAGGGATCTTCAGGAAGAGAACTTCCTCTTAGTGCTCTTTAAATATCACTTCTAATATAATTTAAAATGAACTTATCTCAGCTTGTTATAAAGAGAATAGTCATTTTCAAAATGATATTTCGAATACTGATCCCATTATTCCATTCCGAGAAAAAGGTAAACCTTTGGGATATGACTTTAACATTTTTCGTTATGAAATCTTGAGGAAAATAAAAAAGTGAGCAAAGTATTTATTCTTTGGTGCTTGTGTAATATTTATCAGATGCGAGTCAGAGAAGCAAAGGCCGTCACGAATTACTAGCGAAGGACTTTAAGCTACAATTTCGCCCTCGCATATTCTCCACTTACTGGATGCTAAATAAATATCTTGATTTATATGCCATTTTGGAAAAAATCGTAGCATTGTTGGCTTAATATTACGCTGACAGAACCAATTCAAAATCAAAGAAAAAAAAAATAATATTAGAAATCAATACGATTGAATTTGTACAATTTTATACTGCTAAAAACAATTCTATATTATGTGTCATTTCCAAGAAAACAGTGGCGCTGATAGTTTAATATTTAAACTGGCAGAGCCATAAAAAAAAACAACACAGAGCAAAAATTAACACGATTAAATTTGTATTAATTTGTATATATTATTGAAAGTAAGTTAATATTTTACATGTTTTTTCCTTAAATGATTTTATTAGTATGTATAATACTTACAATTTATAAGGCATTTCACGTAAACCGGACACTTTTGAAACATTGTCATTTTATTTTATTTTATTTTATTTTATTTTATTTTTTTTTGCTAACATACCTACATTCTACAGATAAAAAAATGAGACACGTGTTAAAGATCTTTAAAATCGGATTTTTAATCTCAGAAAATTTTGCATTTTTTTTGTACGAATTTAATGATATAATAATAAATTTGCATGTTCGCATGAGCGACGTTTTTTATAAATTTATTTATACAACTTTAAACTTACAAGCGTCAATAACTTCATAAAAAAAATCTCACATTTTTTCGCGAAACACGTGTCTCATTTTTTTATCTGTAGAATGTAGGTAAAAAAAATAAATAAAATAAAATAAAATAAAATGACGATATTTCAAAGGTATCTGATTTGACGTGAAAAACGCCTCATAAATTGTAAGTATTATACATACTAATAAAGTCATTTAAGGAGAAAACATGTAAAATATTAATTTACTTTCAATGATATGTACAAATTAGTACAAATTCAGTCGCGTTAATTTTTACCCTGTTATTTTTTTTTTTATGATCTTGCCAGCTTAAATATTAAATTATTAGCACTATTTTCTTAGAAATGACACAATATAGAATGACATAATATAGAATTGTTTTTGGCAGTACAAAATAGTACAAATTCAATCGTATGATTGATATTGATTTCTGATATTACTTTTATTATTTTCTTTTATTTTGAATTGATCCTGCCAGCTCAATATTAAGCAGCGTCACGATTTTTTTCGAAATGGCATACGATACAAAATTATCATTAATGATACAATTTAGTACAAAATGAGTACTAAAAAAAATTCCGATAGATCCGATTTGATTCTGCTGATTTGGTCCTACTAGCTTTATACAGCTGAATTCTAATATTGAGTAATCAAAAAAAAAAAATATATTTTTAAAAAATTACTCGGAGTATAATTGATTTAGAAACAATACGTATGTTTACAAAAGAAAAAAGAATAAATTAACGAGCTCTCTAGGATTGCGAAATGATCAGGTATCACAGCGCATTTCATTTTTCCGGTAAAATCGCTTTCCTTACGCAATCAAAAGTACGGCAGTGGCCGTAACGGTAATTGATGCGCGGGGATTCGCGATCGAAGCGACGATAATATGGCCCCGTGACGATAATGCGTAACGTAAACGTACCGTAGGCACGTAACAGGTAGTGTTCGCGTACCGTTATCGGGATTCCGCGGCGTCACTGTGAGCGCCACGAAGAAATACTCGATGATATCCTGAGGGGCGCGACTAATCCACGCCTGCCACCACCAGTGGGAACAACAGCGGCGTTCATACTCACGAGAATGATAATTACGGCCGATTAGAGCGTTTACATTGCCGCACTAGGCGTGCGTAACTATGCGAATAGTCATGGACAAAGATGAAATTAACTGTGCTTCGGAGAAGTATGGAAAAACTGCGAGAGAAGAGTGTTTAATTAATAAGGCCTAATTTTTTATTTTCCGGTTAAATTGTGATTAGGCCTGATGGTAATAAAAAAATTGTGTTTTTCTATGGTTAAACACTAACTTAACAGTTCTGTAGTAAACTTCAAAAGTTACTCATTACAAAACCATTAGTTTAGTGATTATTCTGGATGTAAGTTTCTTAAGATTTATGACCTATTTTGTATTATGACACCCCACCGACTCGCTTATAACTTGCTCCTGACTTCTAATTTATTACTTAACGGCTTATTATTAGAAGTCCATTAAACTTCATTATTTTTATTTACATTTCTCTACCTCATAAGAGTATTATATATATAATATAAATTTAATTATAACATAATATACTAATAAAAACTGTGACTATAAAAATTATATCTTACAAGATTAAAATTTTTAAAATTTTCTAAGATGAGATTTTTCTGAGCAACCCCCCCTCCTCCCCGTCCCCACTTATCAACTTGCATACACTGAGAAAAATGTTTTAGTTGTACCAACAAGAAGTACAAATAAAACGAATTCTAATCATATAAATCAGAATTCTGGTAACTGAATTTTTGGATATTACGATTAGAATGTTTGATATATTATAAATATTGGATTTGTACCTTTCCCTCGTTGAAAATTACGAGATTTCCAATTAATGCAAGATTTTTTTTCTAGTGTATCTTTAAATAGATTTATCTACTTAAGTCTTAAAGATTAAACTGATCCTCTGACATACTTTATTATATTTTTTTTTTTTAGGTTGAGAAATATCATTAGAAATATGTCAATGTGAAAAATGTACTTTTAGAAAGTCAGAAAAGTCACAGAAAAGATCGAATTATGAACACCAGGGAGATCCAATAAAACTTTCGCCAAGGAAGACGTCATCACACTTCTAAAGTTTGATAGAAGTTATGAAATGTATTCTGCTGTTTTGTATCATATCGCTGATAGCTTAATCCGCATTCGCATTGATATACTCGATGACATATTGACATTGTCAGATGATATCAGTAAATAGAGTTACAGAAAGGTAGTATCGATAAGCTATCAGCAGTATGAGAATCTCTCGCGCAAATCTGATCAGAATATTTTCAAACGCATATGACACGCACGGATTTCACGATAATGCAATGGATGAAGAATGATGAGATAAAAAAAAAAGAATATTACGAGTGTTATGATTCCGCGCGATGAAAATTTCAGCTAGTGATCTCTATGTATGAGACGCATCATTTTTACTTTAGTTTCGTTCCGATAATTTTTCTTTTGTTTACTCTATTGATGCTAATATTGTTTATAGATTCTCGTTCTTTTCTCTTTTTCTTTCTCTAACCTTACTCTCTCATCTCGAAATGCAACACGCAGACAAGTGTCGTTTCTATAGAGTTTCTACAGCGAGCTGGCACGGATTACTTTGACGCGACCGGATCTGCGTAATTTGAGATAATGCACTCGACAAACAGATTGATCTCCGCTTCCGAATTACGCTGGTTCATTTCCCTCGTATAAATACCGTTGGCTATCTAGCAGTAAACAACAATAGTTTATGTGTGTACGAAAGAAAGTATAAGTGAAAATAATCTATCATTTAGAATATGTTAAAGATTTTTCTGTCTTGTCTCGAGTGATGGAAGACAAGATAAGGAAGAGACGAAAATTATTTTTAGAGAAGATTTATTTTATATAATAAACTTTTCTGTAATAAAAGCATCGCTTAAGAATTTCTCAGTTTAAACAAACAAATTAAGTTTTAAAAATATAGACAAAAATATAGACAAAAATATAAACGAAACGTAGTTTAATTCCGTACATCTCGCTTCAATAACATTTTAATCAATTTTAGTAAAGATATTTTATTAAAGATTTATAAGATATTTTATCCTTATAATATGAAAATTTATTTTACAATTTTATTAAAGAAATTTCAATTAAAATAAAAATATATAGATTACAATAAAAATATAACTTTCTGGAAAAATTTAAATAAACTTTTTTATTCAAGTATTTAAATGCGCATTTGATAACAAAACATGTATTTTATATGATCTAATTATAATAAATATTACACGATGTTAATAATATCATTCATGCCGAGAGATTCTTTTGTAATGGTAATATCAAAAATTACATTATCGTTATAATATTTCTTCATTTGCTCAATCATTTATATTAAAGCATCTTCGCAAATAAATTGCTTTATAATAATTTAATATGTAAGTGAATTACAAATGTATTTACTGACAGTTCTCATAAATATTCTACGATTTCATTCGAGTTCTTGAAATGCCAAATGTCTTGATATTTTCACATGTTTAAACAGAGATGAAACATATGAACAGACACTCCAAGAATGTCACACAATATATACAGTGTCTCACTTCCCTCCCCCCTTCTCCCCCCTCCTCTCTCTCTCTTTACTTCCTGTCTCTCTTTTCAACCTAACATATTTCAAGGAAATTTAAAAAAAGATATATTTTTACATAAAGAAAGCATCGCTTATAAGTTTCTCAAATTAAACGAACAAATCAAGTTCATTTCAAGTCATTTCAAAAATACAGAAAAAATAACAAAACGTTTTTATTTCAGACGTAATTTAATTTCAGACATATCTCGTTTTAATAAAATTTTAATCTAAAATTTTATTATCAAAATATTTTATTATCTTTATACTGAGAAAATATTTTTAAAATTTTGCTCAAGAAAAATTAATTTTAATTTAAATAAAAAGATTTAATAAAAGTATTTCTGAAAAAAATTAGAAACGGAAAATCTCTTAAGGCCTTAAGTCAACGAATTGAAAAACTAAATAACTATGTGAAAAGCTATAAATAAAATTAGTCTAAATAAAATTAGTAACCAGAAACGACTGGCAGTTTCGTTGGAATTTTTTTCAAGTGTCTCAAGATGACGTAGAGGAATGTTAAACAGTTCATCTGGAAATGACTAGTTTTTTAATCTATGAATATCTAGTAAATATTTTCGTTTCAACGAAACAAGAGAAACATTTCTGCAAGCGGTCAATAACAGAAAACTTTGATAACTTCGTTCGGTTAATTATATAATGCTTAATTATTTAGTTTGAAATTTCTTGAACTATATTGCTCTTGCTTTGATATTTTAATTCAATAAAATGAAACGCCCTTCCATTAAACACAAAACACTTTTTGAAAAGGTAATAATTTCATCCATTTCGAAGAAACTTTATAAAATGCCTTGTCGAAACTTGTGAAAATATGTAACGTTACATAATCTTTTAATAAACTTTCTTCGAATAAGAAATAAGTCTCGTCGAATAAGAAATAAGTCTCGTCGATATAATAAACTGGGAGAAATATTAAACAACGATGAATTAAAAGTAATTAAAGCCATTAATTAACAAATTTATTCATATTTTTTATCCTCTCGAGAAGAAAATATTTCAAATTCTAAGATATTATTCTTTTGTTCAGACAGACAAAACAAATATTGAAATTCAGTTAAAGACATTTTCCAATAGCATAAAATTAATTATTCCTAATTGTATTGAAACAAGAATCTCATTTGTATTAATTGGAATTCTACTGGAAAAATCAGAAATTTATAGTCAAATTTATTTTAATTCTACTCGAGATAACCTGATGTCCAATCATGACAATTGAAATTCTGATTGATATGATCAGAATTTACTACTTCATTCATTTTCAACTAGCAATTTTTCTCAGTGTATACATAAGTTATCTTTATAGCTAACAAACATTGTCGATGATAAAATAATAAAAGAGGCAAACATTTTACGACAACTTGTACGACAATGACATATTGTACTATTGTAATTATTATTGAGCAACGTATAATTGAGATGTAATCATTCATGTATCAATCAATAATCTTGCGTCACATTAATTTCTTTACATACGATATTTGTAGAAAATTTCGAGGAAAATCAAATTCTACTTTCCTTGACGTTAATTATTTTTCTTACTCTTACGATATTAGATATCAATTACTGCGAAATGAGAATTATTACCAAAATCACATGAGAAGATATCAAAGACTATATTTTTCTATTTTCTACATTTCCGATGATCGGAAATATTGTACCTAATTTAAAAATTAATCGAATATTTAAGTATCAGCATCAAATATTCTAATACAATTATATTGTTTAAATGATATTAATTTGATATTAATTTTTATATTCGATAAGTAGGTACATATTTATATACATTTATATTCGATAACTGTTTATACATGATGTTATCGCTATTAATTAAATAAAGACTATTGTGCTCCACTTTTGCGCGAATTGTAATTTCTGGCAAAGTAATTTCTGTTATGTAATTGTTTTATGTATTCAGTTTTATCAGACTATTCAAACGCCAACTGTTAATTTATGTAAAAGAATGTAATCGAAATATTTTTGCAGAAATACAATTTATAAAAGAAGAAGAGGAAGAGTTTGCACAGAGTGCTTGTAAAATCTGCTTCGTTAGAATTCTTTGATCCTAATAAATAAAATTTATTTAAATTTGCATTAAATAGACGATTAAATATACGATTTATTCATCAATGTTGATAAAATAAATACATTATCAAGTGTTGTTTCTGTAATAACTTCAATAGCTATTACCATTATTATTAAACAAAAATAAATATTAAAAACAGTTTATCCCCAGTAATGAATATATATATTTAATTAAAAATCCTTTCCTCCCCTAATCTCGTATTATCGCGATATTGCGCAATATTATTATCCTCTCCTCGGACAATAAAATTATCAAACATTCATATTAACACTTGATAAATTTAATAAAATACAAAATTATTACTGCTCTTCTTCATTCTCTTTGAGAATAAATTAATCATAACCATAATGTCTCGTTCAATTTTTTTTTATCGCATTCAATTCACAACATTTTCCAAAAGAACTTTGCTGGATCTATGATCTCGGAAATACCGAGTTTCTGTAAAGCGGTAATCGATTAGTCCCCGGAGAAACTTATTGTTTCATCTCACAATGTACACAATATAAAGCGATACGAGGATATAACGTATTCGATAAAAGAGACGGCAGAAGTTCGTCGCAGGATCGTATTACATTGCGCTCGTACTGTATTTACTCATCTGAACTCTTAAGAGATCGCTGGACCACCACCATACGAGACGTTGCGAATTTATCGGATATACAACGATGGACCCACCCAAATATCTCTTCGGAAGTTCCCGGAATGGTTTCTCTGCACGATCGATATTATCGCACGATAACGTCGTAAATATAGTGTCTACTAACGACTGGCATGCTATTTATTGGTAAGTACATTGGCAAGACATTACCGGCAACGTAACTGTTATGCAATCGATATGCAACGAGGTTCTTTTGAAGCTGCATTGCGAGAATCATTGCGGGCGAGGAGTCATCCGGTTGGAGAAATAGACGTTTACCTTGAACTATTTTTTTCCTCTCACGATAAAAATGTAATAGAAATCAAAAGTCTCGATGCTGCATTGATAACGCGCATCTTCCTTGACGCGATTAATACAAATGTATGAGTATGTATATGAAAGCGGTACCATCTTCACAAATAATTAAGGTGAGATGCGATCAATAGGGTTGCTGCTTTTAACTGTAATATTGGCACCTGACACTAAATTAATAACTTGAGAGAGAAAGGACGAAATCTATAGGTAGATAAAGATCTATCTATAGATCCACCTAGAGATAAAGAGGAACAAAGTTTTTCAGAAGAAAAGTTTTATGCTATAAATATATTTTACGTTTTGATAAAATTTTTTGTTATAAATTGATTTTAAAATGCAATTTTAAAATCAATTGGATTTCATAGGTTTGTTGTTTTCAATTGCGATGTTAGCACATGACACTAACAATAAGTTAATTGTTTGACAGAAAAAAAAAGACGAAATCTATAGATAAAAATCTATCTGTTGAAACTTTTTTTTTAAAGACTGTTTTTAATTGTATTATTGTTGTAGCAAATGAATAATATACTTTAATTCCGTGTTTACTTTTTAATGAAAATAAAGTATATTCATTTGCTACAATACATAATTAAAAAACAAAGTTTTTCAGAAAAAAGTTTCAATGGTTTGATTTATTAAAATTTTGTAATATTATTTTTGAAATACAATTTAGGCATACAGAAATAATATGATCTTTAAAAGTATATTTTCCCTTTTTTCTTTATGTTTCCGTTTTTCTGCAAGCTACTAAAAAAAAAATCGCAATTTTTTTCCACAATTATGTCAGTTGTAGCAAACGAGCGATATGTAAAGTTCGTCAAATCAAATAAAATCAAATAAAGTCAAAATCAAATTAAAGGAAAAATAAAGCGTTGTGTAATGTTACGTTTCCAAAAAAAAATCTCATCCAGTAATTGTGATACATCAAATTAATTGATGACGAAATGTAAGGCGTTGTTATTACTATCACTTTGTATTATTTCTAGACGCGATAGAAATGAACTTAAAAACAAGTTTGTCCGGAAATTAACATCCAAGAAGTGTCAATTACGACGTAATCGGAATAACATGTCGCGATCAGAACTCCAGCCATCGTTGCGACGCGACCGTTTAGAAATGGTCAGTTGAGTGATGTGCTATCAACACATAATCGCGTGAAAATTATCTTATCGGGAGCAACATCGTACGGTGCAACAACCGCTTAGGGACAATAAAACAATCGCAAACGGTAGAACGCCCGAAGCCATTTTTACAGAAGAGTCCACTAGAGACTCGTAGACGAAAGAATTAAGGCGTACCAAGAGATCAAAAGGAAAAAAGACCCTCACCTCTTTGTCCGTTAAACCGACGAAGACGACGACGACGACGACGACGACGACGACGACGACGGCGACGACGACGGCGACGACGACGGCGACGACGACGACGACGACGACGACGACGACGACGACGACGACGACGACGACGACGACGACGACGGCGACGGCGACGACGACGACGACGACGACGGCGACGACGACGACGACGACGACGACGACGACGGCGACGACGACGACGACGACGACGACGACGACGACGGCGACGACAACGACGACGAGTCCAGCCAGCACCTCGCTAGTCTACCCGGTCCGCCCACCGTCATTTGTGATGTGGATTCATTTACGCGTGTCTGCCGTGCCGGTGGCGACGATGATCGATGCCACAGATGTTGCTCCCGGTTGCTCCTCCCGCACAAGTTCTACGACGCGAACCGTCGGGGCTGCCGTACAACGGCGACGACGGCGACGGTGACAACGACAGGGAAGCCAACGACATCGAATCGAACGTCGCTGGTGGGCCGCTCCGGTTCACTCGAGACGCGTGTTTACACGGCACCGCTCGGTCGCTTCTTACATTCCACCGTCCGCGACGCAATCCTCTCGCCTCTCCCACTCTTTTCTCTTCTCTCTCTTTCTCTCCCCCTTTATGCGTTCTCCGTCTCGCGGGATGCGAAACTCTTGTGCTCCTGCTGATGGATCACCTCTTCTTTCTTGACGCAACCGTGCCTTCGTAGTACTCTGTATTCTGATCTCGTTTCGTGTCTCTCTCTCTCTCTCTCTTATTTTTCTCTCGCTCCTTCTACGTTGAGGACTACCTCGCCCACCCGCGGTAACTTTTTCCCCTTTGTCTATTTGTCTATTCGTCGGCGCGCAGCAGTCGCGCGTGCAGTAGGCGACTTCCGGGCACCTTCCTCGATGACGACGGTGCGCCGCGAGCGCGCGACACACTTCCCACTTTTTTTCTCGCCTCCTCCTCCTCCGCCCGACTCTTTCACTCCTCTCCGTTGATTCGCCACCGTCTGTCTCGCTTCCTCACGTACAACCGCGCGCGCGCGCGCAAGCACATGCATGAACGTGCAGCATGCACGTATATAGGAGAGCGTACCTCTACGTATGTCGCGTCGCCCGCTTGACCGTTTCTCCGTTATTCTCTCGGACGGAGTCGTCGCACTCTCGCGATCACGCGCAAGATCCGGGATCGCGGAATTTCCCGCGATCAACGTTATGACGACGGTACTGGATCTCGGCTTTCTTTTATTTTTCTCCCTCTCGGATGACGGCGTTAAAACACGACACTACGAGATGACGACGGGCGTGCGCGTACACACACCCGCGACGCGGTGACACATGAGAAAGCTATGGAACGTGGTGGAACGTCTCTCTGTAGTAACGTATTTGTACTCTCGACTGAGTCGACGACACGATACTCCTGACTTTGGACGCGCGCTCTCAGCGCCAGCCGGTCGTCCGCCGCGACTGCCATCTTGTTGCGAACTCGGACACTATCGTGAATCCCGATGGCGCGAATTACGAAGCTTTCGGCCGAATGTTCAATCGAAATCTCCTCGATTAAAATCGGTATTCATAGGGCTTTCCATTTGATAACATAAATTGACGCAAATCGATACAAGTGTCATTCTATCTTTATTATTCTCTGAATGTCAAGAAGGATAGAACGACACTTGTGTCGACTTGTGTCAAATGCACCCAATGGGAAAACACCCATAGTCGATTCTTATATTTGAGACTATCTTAAAATGTCATTTTAAGGAGTCAACCAAAAAGTTGTATTAGTATCTGAAGATATTATTTAAGACGTCTTAAAATAAGAACCGGATTATGAATACTGCTATCGAGACTTTCGTTATATTCACTGCGAATATTGATAATTAATCTATAGTTATGTATACCGTAGTTTTTCGATTCACAGTGAATAACGAAACACAGCCTAGATATGATTATTAAGCACATAAAAAATTTAAGCAATAAGATGTAAACATAAGCAACTGTAAGGAAATTAAAATATGTTGGATTTGCTTCTAATTATGTTATAATCTTACGATCTCTACTGTGATTGGCAATTTGCTTATTGTTTACGTTTTACTGCTTCAGTTTTTTTTTGTGCCATGACCCTCCCTCCCCTCCCCAAGAAACTGTATATTCCAGATTGCACAGGGAATTTAAAAAGAATTATAAAATAATTAATCGCATTATGTTATTCATTTTGAGTTGCAAAATGAATTCTTTTCAAAACTTTTTAGAAAAAAATTCAGAATTTATGACATACGACTAAATTCTTTTTGAACTCTCTTATTTATCTGGAATGCGAATATATATATATATATATATATATATATATATATATATATATATATATATATATATACATCTTGATGTAGAAATCGTAAATAAGAAAACGCGATTAAGATAGAAATACATGAAATCTTTCCTTAATTTTTTTTCTTCTCATCTCACGTTCAACTTTGCATTAAATATTTAAATTTTGATCGAATACGCGTCAAGAAAACAGTTTTGTCTTTAAATTACTTATGATCTTCGAGAATTTTATTCTTTCTTCGATAATAAAAATAATAATTAAATAATAATATACGTATAATTTAAAAAAAAAAAAAAATTTTATTATAAATAATACCATCAAATAATACTATCGGATTTTTGCTGTAGTTGCAGTATTCGAGAGGGCGTTACTGCACAGTAGTTTTTTTGAGATAAATTTTTTGCTGATGTTATGAATTTTCGTATTGTCTTGTAAATGATCAACCACACATTATTATATATGTAATTAAATATATAAGTATGTTATATTAGAATTTTTATTTTGAGAATTCAGATTTATTGTGGTAGTTGATTAGTTGAGTTTTTCAATATATATTTGTCGTTATTGAAATGTATAAATATTTTAAGAACATGACAAGAAAAGAAAGGAAATGTAGAAAATGTCATGTTATAATTTTAGATGGAAATGGATGAAAAACTGTGATGGTAGCGTTCTCCGTCGGTTAATCCCTTTTGATGACGTTCTGTGATTCTCCGCATGATGTCGTAAGATGGTATTCAATATAGTGCAGTCATTAAAATGCATTTGATGCAATCTAAATATGCGACTGTAAAATGATTTTCTTCGAAAAGCCTTGAAATGTTTACTCGTCTAAATCTTTCATGTATACATCTCGTACATAAATAAAATTAAAATATCGGAATAATCTTACAATTAATTTTACAAATAATGGTGATTTTTATATGACCACATGAGATTTTCAAAAACGATTAACATTCATCAAACTGTCTGTTAAAGAATATCTAAGAAATATTTTTACAATGATATATAGGCATTAATGTGAATTCGGCGATGTCAGATTTACCGATTTGCTAATATCACAAATCCAGACATGTTGATTTTGGAATTACACAACGTCATACATTTCGGGCAACGCGTGATGAATATTTAATTTTATTGCACGCTTGTAAATTCATATTAAATGTGTACATATGCGATGTAAAATAAATAGATCGATGATATACAAAAACTATGGCATAAACGATATGGTAATTTTTCGTACACACGAAATGTAGAATTTATTTACATTCTCATCGCATTCTTCATGGGAAAACCAGTAAAAATTAACCTTTGTGCGCTAGAATTATCGATAAAGCGTTGAAAGTACTTGATGATACTGTTTTATCATTACTGTTTTATACGTACTTAGTCATACTTGTGTATATGTATATAATAATCACTTACTAACAATACTATCGAAAGTGTCGATATCAAGTATAAAACGCAATCATTTTTTTTATTAGAATTATAAACTAATAACTAATCTTACTGTTATCACACTTTATAGATTTCACAATAATACAAAAGACTGCTTGAATGACATCATGAGAAGCAATTTCCATTTTTATTCCATTCTTCAACCTCACGTATACATAAACAGTTACTTTCGCGCATAAATAAAATATAAATCACAGCTTATGAGATTTTTGCTCATTACAAAAAATTACTATTTTAATATTTATTACTGCATAAATATATCGGTTTAATATTTATTATTATTTAATGTAAATCTCTTGTATAACTTGAAAATATGACACACAAGACGATATCAATATCAGCAAATTATTTAGAATTAGCTTCGATGATAAGTAAACTCTTATCTATTTAAAATATGATTTTAAATTTTTATTCAGAGTTCGAAAAAAACTTCGAATAAAATATGTAATTGATTACTTAAAATTCGTTGGTGCGATCTCAAATCCCGATGGCGTGGAGTTAATTGGATTCACAATAATCGCAACATGGTGCGCGCCCTTAGGAAGAGATGATGGGTGCGCGAGCAAGCCGGCAAGACGCCAAGATCAGCTCGCCAACCGCGCTTTCCGGTTAGCGTTTTATAAATACTGCAGACAGGCAAACAGTGCACCGAACACGGTAGACCAGTTGTGAGATCATTCGAGGTGCGTGGCCGCTCGATTTGCGCGATTTGAATAAAATGCATGAGAGGGAGAAAAAGACACCGACTTATCTCTCAACATAGATTTTCCAGACGCGCGTATCCGCGTTTTCTGCGGATTTCACCCGCAGATGTGCCTCCCGGACGGGGACACACGCTTTCTCAGCGGTGTTAATTGTGCTCCTTCGTGTCTCCACTGCTCCGAGTACTTCCTCGAATCCCAGTGTGGCATGCGGACGGATTACTGAAACGGGGTGGTGCACGCGATCTGTAAATTTGCATGGACAACCCCGTGCTGTGAGTGTTCGTGTTTCCGTGAATCGTGAACGGTGTTTACATAAATAACGACGGGAGACCGATTCACGAGTTCCATCAACCGTTCACCGATATGAACGCGATTTGAATAAAATGCATTTATTGGTTACTTGTCGTTTGTTTCCTCGATTATCATATGGAAGCATTTTTAAGGAACGGAGAGAAACCTTTATACGCGCGCGATAGTCTGGCAATTAAGAATTTCGTTTGTCGAATTAATAATGTTTTTATCAATGTAGAGAGATTTACATTAATCTTGATTTAACTTACACTTTAGTAATTACTTACCTTAATTTTTTGAACTGGAAAAAGATAAAAAATAAGTTAAGCTGGCAATAAGATTAATCTACATAAAGTTAATCTACATAATAGGAACTGGCATAAAATTTTTTATTTAATTAAACCCTGCCTTTTCAAGATCAAATAAAGTAAATGTCTTGTTTTAAATTTTACAACATTACCTAATTCTTGTATATACTCTGAGAGAAAAATATATAAATTTTAATAAATATTGGTTTGAATAGTGCTAGTGTTAAATATTTACTAAATGCAAATACATTTATTTGATACAAGAATTATTAATTCAATTATTATACCTTTTTAATAAATATTCCATAAATATTATATTTTCCATAAATATTATATTGATGTTATTCAAACAATCATTTAAAATTTAATATATGACATTTTTCTCTCCAAGCAAAACAACAAAAATAAATCGCAAATGATTAAAAAGTTTATACTTTTAGTGACCATTTTGGAGTCATTTTGACGTCATCATGATACTAAAATGACGTCAAAACAGCTTTAAAACGATTACGAAAAGTCACTTTTAAATCAACGATTTATTTTAACATCGTTTTGACGTTTATTGTTCTGTTTGGATAATATGATACGTATCTTGACGAGATGAAAGAAAGACACGTGCGCGCTTATTTTTATTGGGCAAATAAAAAATGACAAGAGGAGAAATCCGGAATATCGATTTATTATTCACGAATGATGTAACGTCTTTATTACGTCAAAAGAATCGCTTTCCACTTCCTAGAAATGTTTCGGAAACGCTCATCTTGTATCTATTGTCGATCTGGGTGCGATCTGCCAAATCATACGTATATATATATATATATATCGTGTGCATTCCTTGTGAAATTTGCAGCCACACTCATCTTGCGCAACAATTGTACACAAAAATACTAGCCGGCTGCATCGACAGCACGCACTTGCAGAATGACGATTTCATGCCGTTAACGGTCTCCCGTCAGAAATGTCGCGTCGTTAGATTCTCATTTTACGACAAAGTATATTCGTCTGATTTCCATCGCGTCCTACTTCTTTCCATGTATATTACTACCATAATTGGTTGGAATCCTTTTCATGTTGTTATCGTGCACGTGAATTAACCGACGCGTGTAATTCGTACAACACGAACATTCGCCGTAACATGATTATTTCTATTTATGTTTATTACTCCTTTCATCACGATGTCAGTCTCATACATCAATCAAACGTTACGTTTTACAGGATTGGATACGTTTTGAAGAGCGGGATTTTTTCGGAACGATGACCGATGATACTGCGAGATTTATGATACGAGATGTAACGTCTAGTCGTCGCAATTGAGTCCGTGCGTCGAACCAGAACATCTATTCTCGGTGAAAAAAATAATAACTGCGAATTATCGAGATGAGTGGAATGAAGAAGGCGATCGGAGGATCCATTCACAGAATACGGGAGTTCGAGCTCGAGAAGGTAATGCCTTTCTTTCCGTGTCTTCTATTTAGTCCTCTTCCGCGAAAAACCGGTCACAATTGGATTTTCCTTTGTCAGTTCCTATGGCATTTCTTTAAAGTCTCTCGCGCTTTCCTCGAGAATAAAGCCTAAACAATGGCTGCGGTAGTCACAAGCAGAGCTTTTCCAGTTTCGAGACATTGAGATCCAGAAATAGGATTCGCGAACGAGCAGCATTTCATTATGTTCGCTCGAACCGAGTTCTAACGGCCATTCTCCTGCCTGGCATTGCACCAATGTTTCTCTAACAGAGGATCCATGACGAAGACAACGTTTGTGACTCGTCGTTGTTGGATTACTTCGTGACTTTGTATCTCTAATACTGAATCATATAGCTTTAATTACAATCTTGATGACACAGAAGTTAAATAGAATTTGAGATTCATTTCACTGGAAAATTTTAAAATGATCAAATTCGCAGAAATTTAAAAGACACAGTTTTGAAAGTAGAGATTTTAAGCTCTTTCCTATAGCAAAGATGTTACAGTACTATAATAGCATAATAAAGTCACGGTGACGTGCAGATGTCCGCTTTCTCACAGGTATGATATCGCCATGACGTCATTATGAAACTACAATGTGATAAAAATTACGCCTTATTGTGACATTACTATAACATATATAGATAATAATGATATTACTGCGACCTTTTTGATAATTCCATTTAATAATATCGCAAATTATCCGTAATTATTGTGAGTTTATTTTGAATTTTCAATTTTCCGTGAGTATAGTGATGTGAATGTGATTTTTCGCTATGGGTATTAAAATTCTTTTTTAAATTTAATTTTCGTTCATTTTCTAAATAAAGTTACAGCTTTTAAAATTCGTAACACTACGAATTTTTGTTCCGATTAGGGTTACATTATTTAAATCACAAAAAAGAATGCGTATAAACATAAAAAATTTTCTATTGTATAGCATATCAAAATAAAAAGTAATTTGAATTTCTCAAGTAAAAACTCGTAGCTTTTATTCAATTCTCTATAGTCTAGATAGATTCTATTTAGTCGAAATAAAGATATGTGGTTCAACGAAACAGTATTAAGGGGAAACCGTCTTGTATGTCGGGTTCGCATCGGGATGAAAACGTGCGTTCGAAGCGTGCGTTGGAGTAAAAATAGATGTTGCGTAGAGATCGGCGTCGGCCGTATGGGCGTCGCGTCGTATTCAGCGTGCAGCGGATAACGCACCGTCGTTGTGCTCGCGGGATCCCTGGCGTTTCCCATCGGGATTGCATTTCCCTCGTGACGTTGTATATGCCGCATCCTTTGTCCCGAGGTACGAGGTCTCTCGGGTTTGAGCGTCATTACGATCCGACTGGTGAACGTTTGGGTTTCTCTTCATCCGTCATTCGCGGCTCGAAAAGCAGACGACGTGACTCTCGATCGATCACGACCACGTCATGTGCGGCAGCGCGTCGAGAGCTAACTATTTTCTGGGACAGGTGAACCTGATCGACGAGTTCGACATCCTGCAGATCGTCGGCGAGGGATGGTTCGGCAAAATCCTGCTGACCGAGCATCGCAGTACGCAGACCGAGATGGTGCTGAAGGCCCTGCCGAAGGCGTATACCGGCATCTCGGATTTCTTTCGGGAATTTCATTATGGGTTACATCTGTCGGCACACAGAAATATTATAACCACCTATGACGTGGCGTTCGAGACGGCCGGCTTCTACGTTTTCAGTCAGGAATACGCCCCACTCGGTGAGATTTTTTTTTACAACGCTCGCTTGCACGCGCGCGACGACTTTTTGTTCTCATCTCACAAATCAGACGCCGTTCATTAAGTTTTTAGTTCTGAATTCTGAGTTCCACTATATAATCTATTTTCTTATCTCTATAAATTGGCGCAGAGTTTATATCAAATGAGTTATAGCATATTTTGTTTCATTTAATCAAAATTATTTACGATCGTGCAACACAGGAAATTTATTTAATTATATTGCAAAAGAAATATATCGTAGATTAAAAAAAATCAATTAAATCTATTTTTGAAGAAATAATATTTTTTGATACTTGCATTAAATCTGTAAGTATTATCTATATTGTTAAAAAGTACTCTAATTTACAAATTATTTATAAATATATTAATTAAGAGAATAAGTATAACAATTATATATGTATACATAAATTATATATAAAATCGGATAAATATACATTGAGGGCAGAAGATAAATTACGGAACCAATCGGGATTTAAACAAGACTTTATAGATATACCTCCTGCCATGTGTTCTTAGCATCTATAATTAGTTATCTCAGCTATTGCACTGTTCTCGTATCTATTCCGATCTCTTATCAATACCTAATCAACTTTACGGCCCTATTCTTACGTATATAAATTATATATAAAATCGTATCAATTTTGCATTTATCGTTGATGCAATTTTACATACTTCTTTTATTGCGCAATGAAAAGACTAAACAATAGCTCTAAATATTTCCCAATATGCAATATCATTTATAAAACGATTTATAAAACGATGTCATTCCAAAGAACATGACATTCGCGTTGTCGTTGCACAAAAATACATTTCAGTTACCGTGTCATCGATTTTCAGGCGATCTCACGTCGAACGTGACGGAAACAGGGTTGGGCGAGCTGCACGCGAAGAGGGTGGCCAGGCAGCTCGCTGCCGCGGTGCATCACATACACAGCCGTGAACTAGTGCATCGTGATATCAAACTCGACAATATACTCGTGTTTCGTAGTGATTTTTCGCGTATCAAGCTGTGCGATTTCGGCGAGACTAGACGGGTTAACACCGTCGTACGAAGACATAACGAATGGTTGCCATATTCGCCGCCTGAGGTATTGCAGATCTACACCGATGAGACGTACAAGTAATTATATATACATATGCTGTAATTGATTTTATATGTACTACTTTTGTTGTCACGTGATATTTTTATGCACGCAAAAGAATTGGAAGAATGAAAGAAGATTAAGTGAAAGTAGGATAAAATTGAAGGCCTGGAAAGAAAAGGGGAAAGTAGGATAAAATTCAGATCCATCTTGATCTCGATTTTCTTGAATTGAGTGAAAAGTATAGCTCTTCAGGGATCTCATTGTGTTATGGATAGATTTTATTTTCAAGAATAATATTACGATGTACTGTATTGTATATTTGAATATGAATATATCAAGAGCATTTCTTATTAAATAGCATAATAATTTGCATTTTCTCTACATAAGGTAAACATTTACATTTCGCAACTGTACTATTGTACATTTTACATATATCTACATGTACTTACTATTCAAGCTAGGCATTAAATCAACTGCAGCCATGCCTGTTGTGTGCATTTGATAGTTTGTCACGTATTATATACTACTGTACTGCTTTTTCAAATCATTGTTGCAATGCGTTCACACAACACACATACACACACACACACACAAAACACACACAACAAAGCTATTATTATCATTGATATTGTTACTCATAACTTTACTTATCGTGAGAGAGAAAGTGAGCACTCAATTTTATGCTACTTTCTTCTGATCTTTTCTGAGAAGTTTCGAAATTCTAATTTTTTAATACTCCGTATCCAAAATTTTGATTAAATATAAAAACGCTGTTGATGTATTGTGACATGTATGATATTTCACCGAGAAAAATATTCTGATTAAATCCATAAAAGGACCTAACAAAATGATATTTTGGAGAGATCGAACAGTATTTCTGATTGTCATAACTTTCTCTATTTGCTCTCATCAAAATGTCAGTCTTGTTAAGTTCTTTTGATTTAATCAGAACATTTTTTTTCAATGTTGAAATGTAGTTCGGACACTGTCGCTGAGGATATATACGTTCTAACGATGACGGACGGATGACTTTCAGAGCTCGCACGTCGCACGACGTCTGGCAATTCGGTATTGTCCTATTTGTCTGCCTGACCGGATGCCTGCCATGGCAGAAAGCAGCGATGGACGACCCGCGCTACACCAGATATCAAAACTGGCACAACGCGACGCTTAACATCGCCAAGAAACCGAAATTATTTCAGCTGATCAGCTCACGGGCGCAGAGGTGAGTTTTCATTTGGGAGTTTTCATCTGAGAATGCGAAATTAAGCGCCATGCAGTCGCGTCAATGTGCATCTCGAACATACGATATAGTTAATTATTATTCAATCACTTTTCAAGCGCTTTCTTTTGATTGTTATAAAATTGTTAAGAGTATCGTGTTGTTCGTAATAAAGCGACTAGGAATTTATATCTTGTAATAAGAATTTTAAGTAACATAAAAATTCAAACGTAGTATAAAACAACTCATAAAATTTTTATATTTTTTATAACGTTTTCAGTTGTGACACACATACATCTTTACATAATATAAAGATACACATACATAATATAAAGATAATGGGCGTATAGAGGATTTTTTCAGAAGGAGGATGGTTTATCAATTTTTTATTATCACACAAATAGCAATTTTTCGCTATTTTTAACAAATTGCTTTTTCTGATATTTTAGAGCTTAGAATTTAGAACGTCTCTGTTTCGGTCTTGATTTTGAATGAAAGAAATTAAAAAAAGATTTTATAAATTATAATTTTTATTTTATTTCCTGAAAAAATAAACAAAATATAGTGAGGTAAAATATAAAAGAAAAATTTCGGGGAGAGTTGAACCCTTCAAATTCTTTTCCTCCTTTGGATACATCCGTAACAGTGATAAAGCACGTAACTAAATAAATACTTTGGCATTTTATAAAGAATGTTCAAGAGGCTGTTGGACCCGAAGATTGACAAGCGACCAGTCAGCGTGTTGGAAGTAAATAAATATTTAGAAGACAGATGGCTAGCGAAACTCGGGGTCGAAAAAGCGTTGAACGGTCAGTTGACGTTACATCGCGATAATATCGGCGATATGTCATGATATCTTAGCGACATTTCTTTTTATATCTGCAGGCGGCGCCGACGAGAGGGACGAGCTATGTCCGTCTATGTACAGCTTCCACAGTTCCTTAGAGGAGAAGAATCAACTTCTCCACACACTTACGACGTACGGGATCGAGACAACGGTGGATCATTCGAAGAAGAAGGATCGTATCAGGGAATGGATACAAGCTAGCGCTATTGTCGAGGAAAACGAGGAGGACGAGTCTGATGTTTACGAGGACTCGGAGTTCTGTGA
Organism: Acromyrmex echinatior; assembly: GCF_024713525.1. Classification (NCBI taxonomy): domain Eukaryota; kingdom Metazoa; phylum Arthropoda; class Insecta; order Hymenoptera; family Formicidae; genus Acromyrmex; species Acromyrmex echinatior. The sequence goes on from NC_141853.1 coordinate 23,559,765, forward strand.
AGATGAAGACAAGGACGGGAACGGAAGCGAGGAGACAGAATCGATCTCCATGAGAGGCAGGCATTTTCCGGAGAGACGTCCAAGCGCCACGACGAATAATTCTAGAAAGAGAAGAGACAGTAGGGTCGCAAAGAATCGCATCGCGTCGAAAAACAGAGTGCCTGTAAAGCCCATCGAAAGGAAAATACCTTTCGCTCCTCAAGTAGCTGAAGAGCGAGAAACGATCGCGCGCTTCGCCAGTTTCCCCAACGGTGATCCAAATCTCGCCGCCGTAAGGAACGGCGGTGATCAGACTCACGATCTTTCCGCAACCTCGGTGAACGTCCTCGCATCGCCGACAACGAATAATTTCTCCGCGAGCAATCTTCAATCGTCCGTGCCTAGTAATGCCAACGGTCGAAACGTCAAAGATCAGGTGAGGACCAACGCTAACAACCCTCGAGATGAATCGCCACTTTCCGTGCAGCTAATCGCTGCTGTCCCCGTCAAACAATCGCCGCCTAAAACTACGGGTATCCCGGATAGCGCTGGTAGAGTTGTACCGATGAGCCCGCAAATCCCGGTCAGAAAAAATCGCGCTCATACAGCGCCGTTTTCAGAGACGCGCTCGGCTGAGGCTCAGGTCGATTTGGCGAGAAAGACGCAGTCCGCGACAGTTTTACGGACATCGGAAACGGAGGACTCGTTATCACCACGTGCGTCAGCAAAGACGTCCGTCTCTTCACATCCGATGACAACTCGAGCGGATAATCCTTCCATTGCTATATTATCGACTTCGCGAGCGGCAAGATCAATCGCTTCACCGGTTGTGCGAACTGATAAAACAGTGCCTACGGCGCCGATAATAAGCAACGCATCTCTAGCCGAGCCCCAGCCTCCTAATAGCGCTCTCCCTGGCCAAATCGAAGGCTCGCCTCCAATCGCGACGCAAATCACAACGTCGACCACTTCTCACTTGGTGATGCAGAGTTTCAACGCGCTGCAAGGTATCGCGGGCGCATCCTCGACCGCTTCGCCGGCGAGCTCGTCGTCGAACATGGGCAAACCCGGTCAACGGGCCGAAGAAGTAAACGTGGCTTACGGAAAAGATGCGTATCAACACTATGGCATCGCCCAGGGAATCATACTACCGATAAAAATGAACGTCCTTAGGCAAGATTCTACTGGCAGCGGGAGTCGATCCGTGAGCAACTGAGATATAAACCGAAGAATGTACCAGATTTTTCTTGAGGTCGACGAAAGTTGGATATTCGCGCAAGTCATGCTAGTCACAGAACCAATTGATTACTGTGTGTAGCAGGTCTGTTCAAAACTTAACTTACAAGCTAAAAGGCTAGAGTATACAGATGTATAAAGCATAAAAGAATTATCAACCAATCAGAGTTTTTTATTATTTTACATGAAATGAAATGGAGGACTAATTGAACTCTAAATGCTTTCTACAATAAACCGTTAATAATAGGTTAGAAGGAGCAGAAGCGAGTTTAAACAAATCAGTTGTGTGTCATAAAGCAATAATAAGTCAGTGACTGCGTGAAGATGGTCAAATTCCATTTCCTATGATTTAAAACTTAGATTATGTTATAACTGACCAATCATATAGAGTATTGTTATTTTCTCTGAAAACTATCGTCCTTCTGATTAACTGAAATATTGTGATATAACGATTTAATATGATTTATGCTGGATATAAATTTTCTAAGATTTATGATGACTTATAATTCTGATTTACCACTATGATATGAATGGTAACTAAGACTACTAACGTTTATTGTAGAAAATCTATTTTGTTTTAAATTTATTTTAAAGTTGACGCTTTAGATTGATTGCCGCAACAAGCTTGTAATCGATTTGTGAGTAATATAGAACCAGGGTTATGCGTCAGCTCGGATATACAATAGATGTAGCTTCGTAAGAAATTGACAAATTATAGTCGATTATTCTCCTTACATTAGACTGTAATTGGTTAATTTCTTATGGTTTAAGACTTACTATACTTATTGTAGATCTGAGCTTATGTAAAGGTCTATGCTCAGGCCTAAACGTTCTTATTTCTCTGTTTCGTTGAGGATAACAGGTAAAAAGCAAAAAAGGATACTCATTAGAACAGCCAGGCTCACTGGGCAAAAATCTAGCGTCTATTCTTTTTGTTTTCTCTTTGTCTCGTTTAACGAGATGAGAAACGATGCAAAGAGATAACAGTGTTAGTTCGCGAGCTAAGTTTTGAACAGATCTGATTTATATACTTGAAGATACATATTTGATTGGAACATCACTTATGTGAGATTTACCTGAGATTCCTGTAAATTAAAAGAAAGTACTCATGAAAGTATTCGAAGTAGGAAACACCCATATTTGCCGTTGGTGCAATATTTTTCATAATATATATAATAATTGATATTGTTGATATTGCTTCACAATCAAAGATTGTCGAGCGTTCCTTCAGAAAGTATATGTTGATATAAGACATCACGATGTTCGATGTATAGGAAGTAAGGCTATCGCGAAAGTAACGTTATGATAGAACGCTGGATGGAACACGTTACGTATATTATACTTCATTAGTTTCAAGAGACACTTATATCGCCACGTGTCGCTCGCTTCACCAAGTCTAACGGGATAAAATTAGCGCGGCGTCTCGAAAGAGAGTTGCACCGTGCAAGAATGTTCGAGGCCATTAGCGTCCCACCGTGGGAAACAGTGAAATTTTTATTGTCCAAACGTGACGCGAGTTCTACGCGCTTTTTGTTAACATCTTCACTTTTTGATTACAAATTTCTATTGGTATAATGATTATTTGAATGCAGTGTGCAGAGAAAAATGTAGTCGCGAAATGTGAGTTAATTAGATATTTATACATGCTTTTGTGATATTAGAGATCATGATTAGAACATGAAACATCCCAGTAATGTTGCAACAGCTGCAATATTGCTGAAATGTTCCATGCTACCATAGATCTATTATTTGGCTAATGTAAATGTAATCAATTTTGAGGGGTACGAAATGCAAGAAAATGTAAAATTTATATTACATAATTTGTATATTAATATTTTAAAGACACATTACTTTTGAGAGAAATAATATTGTTCTGATACTTTATTTTCCTTATAAAAGGTTAATATCTCATACGCTTAATATGTGATATTAACCGCTCTACAGTATGATTATAAATTTATTTTAAAGTCATAATTTACACAATCAATTATAGCTTGTGCAGAATATAATTGGTACTATCTTTTGTTCACGATTATTTTAAAGTTGCAAAAGCGGTCGCGATAGCCAATTAGAAGTGTCAATAGTCGATGTTATGACCGTTTGTGTGATTTCGAAATGAGTTTACGACTGTAGACTACGCTTAAGTGATAAATTACTGCAATTTCGCTCGACATTGATTTGCGGACACTGTTCAAAAATAACAGAAATAAACGTAACGTTTTTGCAGAGTCGCGACATTTGGTTAAATCGCGTATATGATACTATTTCAGACACACGCTTTCACTACCAGTACGCAAACATATTGAATAACGGATTGTCCATGCCAGTTATGTCATATGGTTTATTTTTATAGAAATATATTACTTTCCACATCATTTTTGAAGCAAGACATCTAATAAAAACAAGAATGCGATAAATTTAACATAGCGTATTAAAAATATTTTACACAAAGTGCAAAATCGATCTTTTATTACTGACACTACGATATTATGATACTACGACGATATTACGATGACGTGCGACTGTTTTTGTAACTTTTTAAAATAAATTTGCGACTGCCTTATTGTAGATTACGCTTAATGATAAACCATTGCAATTTTGCTCGACGTGATTTGCTGCGGGCATTGTTCGAAAATAACAGAAATAAACGTAACGTTTTTGCAGAGATGTGATGTTTGGTTAAATCGTATACGATACTATTTCAGGCACACGCTTTTACCACTATATAATATGTAAACACATAGGATGTGTTCGGGGAAATACAATAAGCGCTGTTTGTGTCATTCTATCCTTGTTTTACACCCAATAAACAATGAGGATAGAATGACACAAATAGCGCTAATAGAGTCTCTTCGAATGCATTTATCGAATACCGAATTGCCTCTGCTATGTCGACGTCGCGCGGTTTACTTTTACAGAAATATATTATTTTCCATCATTTTTGAAACAAGGTATTTAATAAAAACAGGAATGATTTTAATATATACGCGTGTTAAAAATCTTCTATATAAGGTATATAAAATCGGTCTTTTATTACCGATAATACTCTTGCTATCTGATTGTCAGGTAAAGATATACAAGCGCCGCGGAGTTGCTAATTAGTTATTAGACGTTCGATATTACCTGATTTGTGTGCGGAGGCCGTGACTATTAGATAAGCTTGCTTCAGCGGCAAGTTTCGCTAAACGAAGTCGCTCGACGGAAGCAAGAACGCCAAGCACGAGGATGCCAAGTACGAGGGGAGAGAAGAGGATGACGAGTTTCCAGAGGAGCCACGGGAGCGAGAGGACGATAAGGATGCGCGTGTTTGGCGATGTGAAAGTAATTCCCGAGCGGGTCGTGGCACGAATTAATTAAGAGATTCGTAAGTAACGTATATTGCGCAGGAGGCGCAATTACCGTCGTCTTTGACGCCGAGGAGTAACGCGGTAACGTGCGAAAGATATGAAGGACCGTCGCACGTAGTCGAAGTAGTTTGTTGTTTATCGTTAGGAAACTAACTGGTGGAATATTGAGGTGCGACCGAGAGCGTTACTCAGTAACTCGAAAATTCTTTGACGTACGCGTTAATTAATACTTAAGTCAACGTTACTCATGGAATTACTAATTGACACTTTGAATCGCGCGTGATAGTTTTATAAATATACTTTCATAGCATCACCATAACGATTATTTTTACGATTGTAATATGGGCAGTAGAATGATTTAATGAAATATATTTATAAATTCAATAACACAGATCTGAAAATATATTCTGTTGAATTATCAAAATAATTATCAATATAATACGTTCAAACATAGGATATTCAAATTTTTTCCAGCATTGTTTGAATGATTCTGTATAATTATTACGGTGACTCAATCAAGTTATTTTCAGATCTATCACTTAAATTTTTAAGTACTTCGGTATCTAAAAATTCAATACAATCGTTCTTTCCCCGAATGTCATTTCTCATAATGTATGTCTACAATCTGCAATATAATTTCGCAATTGGTTATTGTTAATAAATTAATATTGATCAATTAAAATAAATGTTTTGGTTTAATTAATTGATGTCGGTACTGAGTGACTGGTATAAGTTACTGCTAACAAATTACTGATTTTATACTACAGATATACAGCGTACGGTAAATGTATGCACGCGCCATATGTGTGCTTTAATAATACGCAGTTTAGTCGAAGCCAGTCTTGTATAAGCTATGTTCGGGACCACACAAAGCTGCAGTAATTATTGCCTGTAACACGCGTCCGCTCACGAAATAGTCGTGACTGTCCTTGATACATCATGGAGCGCAGCTGGTAAACGTGGCTGATCGAAAATCGTCGCTTTGCCGAGCGTCACGCTTGACACCTTTGCTGTTCGGTACCGGTCCAAAAGCCCGGATGAAAATTGATGAAACCACAATTGGTGTTAATGGCGTACCACAACTTCCCCCTCGTTGGTACCATTTAACAACCTTCTGCATCCTCGTTATGTATATCGCTTTCGGCGACATTTATTTCGGGATCGACCGAATCTGTTTTAAGACTAGGGATCTACGTGCGAAATCACGATCTGCGAAGACATCAATTTGTAATTGCTAATGATATTGTTGCAATAAATAAAACAGATTTCTTACAGATTTCTCCGCTTATGTTTTTTCGCGAGAGATATTCCGCACGTCAATCTTAATTTTAGAGCAAATATACAACTATATTTAATATTTTCAGATTGTATTATTTTACGATATAATTAATTACAGCAGTCATTAGCAAATTAACTGTCTTAAAATAAATTCTTGTATTACGTATTTGAGATAACTGTTTGTAAGAATAATTGTACGATATATATAGAAGAATTAAAGAGAACTGAGTTGGAAAGGTAAGTTATTTAGCATTATTCGTATTCAAAATATCAATACGAGTATTATAAAAAAGAGAAACCATATAAACTACATTTGTATACCACGTTTTCATTTTATTAATTCTATTTTTTAAACAAATAGAAAGTATACACGCTCGATATCATCTATATGGTTAATACGATAATGAAATAACCATTAAACGGACACAATAAAAGATTTTTTTACAAAACAACATGAGATTGTGTATTCATATATTTTAATTACAAAGATGTGGACACGAACAATAATTTATATTTTGTATTTTTTCTCGTAATACTTGATCTCTTTATCCCTTAATCCCTTTTCATAATATAAATTTCATAACATAAACTAAAGAGAATATTGTAAAATTTGACACAAATCCCCTCTTCAATTCTTTTTACCTTTACATTATAATTTTTAATAAAATAATTAATCTGATTACATATAATGCATGCATGTCATCTTAATGAATATGGAGATTATAAGTACGATAAGTATAAGGTATCCATAGTCAATGAGTGTGTCATGGCCGAGAACGAGCCCATCACGCCCATAATATTCGCATGGGAACACTTCGTCCAAGCGAAGCCGGGGGGGAGAGGAAGGGGAGGGGGGGGGGAAGGACCTTCCTGTCGCGGGAGAGAGCAGTCGATCTCTCGCGAGAGCAGAGAATGTATATACTCTCGCGCGTTACGCCGTCGTCATCCGACACGTGGGACGTGACGAGAGAGCGTATTAATCGTTTATGGAGCGTGCAAATGCAACTGCCCGACCTCGCTGCCCTCTTCCTCCCCCCCTCCCCCTCTCGTCGTCATCCTTGTCGCTGCTCGAAATCGGATCAAATCGAAAGCAATCATCGCGCGCCGATTGTAGGATACGAGAGCTCGGGAGAGTGCGACTCCAGCCCACTAATTCGAAACGCGCTGTTCGATTTGTTCGGGCTGTGCCGGGATCGCGAAATAAAAACGCGCCCTCTCCGGAGGGCATTAACGTCGGTCGCGACAGCACTCCGAGATGGTAACGGTTCGGTGCGCGCCGACGTCGATCATTATAATACGTCGTAAAGTAGACGTGCGCCAACCGGAAGAACGTTTGCTCCTTTACGATTCGCGCGACGATGAAATATATCGACGTAAGCGAATTCCGAGACCGTTCGTCGTGATACTCGCGAGCTATACCGCTCGTCGCTCTTTCCGTATACTCGCGTCCGTTCCTTCTCTTCATCCTCCATGGTCTCCCGGTCTGTTTCCTGCCGGGCTGACAACCCGGGTGTCGGATTACCGTCTTCCATTTCTACGTAGGTGTTCGAAGGGCTGAATTAATCTCGGTTGCCGACTTCGAAGTCAAATCACTAGCTGATTATGAGTTACAGTCGAAGGTTTGAGGACCACCAAAAACAGGACAGAATATGACGATGTCGAGGAACAGCGATTCTGGAAGCTGAAGTTTCTCGCGCGAATTTAATCGTGATAAACTTACCTTTTGCTACACGGAAAGAATGATTTTACTGAAGTATTAAAAAATTTAGTTAAATACAGAATCTGAAGATAATTTTCTTGGATTAAAATAATAATGTGGAAATCTTAAGCACGATGAGCATTGCTGTAGAAAGTTTTAATATTCTAACAATCAGTTTTAGCGTTCTACAAAATTATTTTTAGTTCTTTTATATATATATCTAACTATATTCTTATTGTTAGATACTTCAACAAAATCGTCTTTTGTGTGCATGACGTTCTTTCTTTATTTCTAATTGTCTTATAATTATTCTATATTTGTTAATGTAATAATTGCATAATGTAATAATTGCATAATGTATTAATTGCATCTTCTTAAATAAATAAATTATTAAATATGCGCTTATCAGTTATTATCAGGAAAAATCAACGGCCAATATTGATATTGGTAAAATAAAATACTTTTTATATAATTGAATAATTCTGTAAGTACTGAAACACATTTACTCTTGGAGCTACAAGCTATTTATTTTGTTTCGTTTAATTTATTTTATTTTAAATAATTTATCAATATTTTATGTTTTCGATTATTGGCCTTTCGCTTAATCTCTTCTTCAGAGTTAATTAATTAATTTTGTAATAGAAATGAGCTAATTATTGTCATCATTAGTATCCTTAGTTTTCCACGAAATTAAGGAAAGGCTAAATACCAGAAAATCTGTTCTGACAGCGACGTTGCGCAGTTCCGCTGTGAACGTCTTTATGAACGGAAACGGATATGTGAGTCCTTTTTCGTATATTTTGGCGAAATCGAGAAGTTGACGAAAGCGTTTTAAACACGTGCGCCCACATACCAGGCAACTCCTAATAGCCATCTTTCTTTAGCCTCTTTTTCGTTTACTGTTACAAGAAAGATCCGTTGCATATGATATAGCACGTTTTTCCAATAATCGAGAAAATGCTCGATTAATTATCGCGCGTGAAATAAAACTGTTTTTAGGTGCGAATGTAGACAATCATTGACAAAATGGATTGAAAATGAACGCACTGTAAAGTTTCATCCATCGCCATTCATTTAAATATTCAAAAGCATTAAAATTTAATAACAATTTAAATAACATTAATATCATGGGAACAAAACTGATATCGATTCTCTCGCAATTTTACTGTTAGTCTCGCGACGAATAATGGGTAAATGTGGAATTGCACAAACGATCGTTTGTACAGTTCAATTTTTCACAATCTATGAGACGCAATTAAATTTGCAAAATTATTAAGTAAAATATCATCAATTGAACAAGATCTGTTATATGTCAAGTGTCATCATAAAAATGAAATATGTAAGAGTAAAATTACAACAACGAAGTGAAATATTGCAGAAATAATGTTACGTAATCAAAGAACTGATTATTCATAACGAGTATTCTACTGGAAAGCCTTGAAAGTAGCAAGAATATCGTTTACGGTCTTCGAAGGTTCTTGATTATATTCGCAAAGGATCGTTTTCATCGTTGCCTCCGTTACATATACGCGGACGTGCGACACGTCTTTGTCATTCCGTAATTAACTTAGCCGAAAGCTCGTTAAAGGAAAGCTAGAGCACGTACAATACCGTCAGCTTTCAGATTTATTTGGAAAAAGAGAGCAGTTGCCCAAAGCGCGTTGAGATGCTGGCTAAAATCGTCCTCGCTGTGTGTGGGCGCCGTAACTACGTTCCGCACTAACAGGTTCGTTATGGTCCGACCGTGAAGTGCGGATCGTCAAACGACGTTGTAAATTCATCCTGATAATGTGGCCGCGCAAGTAATGCGCGTGGCATCTCACCAAGGCACGCGAACGACTGCGTGTGAATAGTGTACTTTATATCATTCCTCGCCGTCCTTTTAACTAAACTAGGTCTTAATAAATGTAACGCAACACCGTAAAGGGATTTAATGCCGTTAAGGCATTCATTTTGACAGCACGAATGTTTTCTTTTTTAAATGAAATTGATGGTTTTTGTAATAACTTGCTTTTCTATAATAATTATGGAATGAACATTTTTTTTAATATATCCAGCTAAATTTTTAGATACTTTAGTAAAGTCATTTTTTCCGTGTACAGTTTTATTCACACGTCATTAATATTATTTTAATATTATAGTTTTGTTATTAAATGTCTATTATATATTCAAGGATAAATATATTTTTTAATCGTATTGGCGTTGTAACATTACTGTATGAAGCATCTTCACATATAAAAGAACATGTTTATTTAATTACTCTCGACTGTTGAATTTAATGTCAACTAGATGTAACTCTGCGTTTTAAGAATATTATTGAATTACTGAAGATGGCCAGATTGTGGCCGAAACGTTTAATGTTTTAATTTATGTAATAACAATTAAATATCACAAACTATAACTTGTGCTGTGGTTTTTTATGCTCTTATTTTTTATATTTTTTAATCAAATAAAAATTAAAAGGTGTAATGTATAATATAGTATTATATACATAGTATTGTATGTGTTTAGTATAGTATTATAACAATACAGTAGAAGAGAGAGAGAGAGAGAGAGAGAGAGAGAGAGAGAGAGAGAGAGAGAGACAAAAGCAAAGACTTGGTACTTGTGAAGACAAAAAATCTTATAAAGTAATATAAATTTTTTAAAATCGTGTCACTTTATAAGATTTTTTTTTCATTTGCAAACATAAGACAAGAAAACAGATATATGCGAAAACTTAAGTATAATAAAGGCATATGCATTATTAAATTAAAATATTGATTGATACACACACTTATTTTCTGCGGATGTACTTCATACATTTTTTGCGATACTATCATTATGTGTCATCAAAGGATTGCACGCCCTTCCAAAATAAGAAAAAAATTAGCATATCTGCTTAAGGGAGATATATATCAAGAGCATGGAAGGGGTTATAGTGTTCAACTGTCGCCACCCTCATTTGAGTAACCGTACATGAATGTCGTAACACGCGATAAAATATCGCTCGTAGAACGCATATATATGCAAACACGCTTCGTTACGCTTTATTTTCCTTCGCTTCGCCACGAGAGAGCGGACAGTTGAAATTATTATATCCCTAAATAAACGCGAACAGAGATGCAGAAATAAGCGCTTTATACAGCTATAATTTTTTATTTTTGAGATTATATGTTTGGTACACGTTTAGCATAAAACACCATACATAGCTTCCGGTTAACTGTTTCGTGCTGCTTCAGAACACGAGATCTGGCGCATTTACCTCCCGCAGATCGATCCACGAGATGTCGGTGACCGAAGCACATCGGAACGTTCCGGGGCGATGAGACGGCTGGTCGAAAAACAGCGATATTGTACCTCCCAGATTTTAGGTTACGAAACTCCTGAAGCACGGAGGCAACGCCCTATGGAAATGATTATTCAACTCGCAATGACAAAGGGGGGGGCGATCGTAGACCGGCTGTGGATGGGGGGGATTATTAATGCTGCCAAGCAATGTCCGAATAACGATGCCCTTCTCGATCTCTCTCTCTTCTTGTGCATCGAAAGTCGTGACGAAAAGATCAATCTGGCCTAAACGCTTCGAAGTCATCCAATGCGAACATTCGACGATGGAATTACGGAAGAGTTAATAAAAAAAAAAACACGTGTAAAAAAAAGTAGCTGGTAATTCTGATGAATTTAATATTTTTTTACTACATCAATTTTTACTTTAATAACTTTTATGTAAAAATAGCTTTTCATCATTTTTCGAAAATTGAAGTTTATTCGGTAAAACAAAGTTTTGTTGTTTAATATGTTATCATTATAAAATTGAAAAATTTAAATTCATATTTATATAGAAATAAATAATGATATTCATAAAATCATATTAACTACATATATTCTGTTCGTAAATATTACATTTTTCATAACGCTCTGGATGATTTTTGTATGCTTCTTTTGCATCGCATGAGAGATAAGTGGAAATAATTATTCAATTAATACGATCTTATGGTAATACGGAGAAGTTGGTCGCCAACCTACGTTCAAGAACAGACAGGGACTGTCCTCTCCCGTTTAATCATTTCCAGAATGAATTAATCATGAGGGATCAGCGACTGCCTATATCCTTCTCGCAATTGCTGCGGGGATTAACGTGCGGCTGATCTAATTTAGAAAGATTTTTCGCCGGAAGGCATTCGACGTATATTGTTCTTTCGGTAATTTAGATTCTGCGAATAGAATGAACGCTTTTCATTCTATGTCATTACGCGACGTTCATTTCAATCGATCATTGATCCAGGTCGACGTGAGGGCAAATCTTTAAAGAATCATATTCCATTCTGATTGTATCATTACTCTCTATATATTATTAGCGCAGAGATTGATTTCTCGGAGAAAAAGAAATCGAATCGCTGCTATCGCGACAGCCGTGCGCGACCTTTGCCATTGAGACAAGGGTTGCTTGTGTACTCTGAAGCTGTATATGGGGTGTTGCAGACGTATGCTATAAATTCTTAGCTTGGATTCTTAGTTCTCTTTAATCAAAATTTGATGAATGACTCTAATTTATCACAGTATACTGTCACTATAAATATCTAATTACGAAATCTTGTTATTTTTATGATAATTCGTACTTTCAACGTGTGTAACTCACAACGGATTCATGAATTTCAATATCTTATAGCTCCAAAATAATTATGCAGATTCTTGTAAAAAAGATTGACTCTCTCATTTGATCGAAGAATTTGTAGAAAGGACAGCAATGGTTCTATGACACCCTCTACGTATGCATGTATACATAAAGAATGTTCAAATGCAAACATAACGATCGGCCGATATTTGATATCGCCAATGAAACTTCCAGTTTATGACTCCGCGGAGTCGATATAGCGCTATTATGCGACGTCTTTCTTTTCTCGGACAATAATAATTCGCGTCGAGATTATAACGACGGTGCGCGTTTATTTCAATAACGAGGCGCGATAAACGTTTGTCCCGTGACTCATAATTTAAATTAATTATAGACGGAGAAGCGAGTTATCGGACGAACTATAGTTATCGGAAAAAACGAAGAATACGTGGCTAAATAGCGCAAACCGCGCTCAAAATGGTAGAATAATTAATATTCCACGCTAAATCGGTTATAAAAATTTTATATTTCAAATTTTCAGATCTTCTGCCATAAAATAAACACGATTCAAAATTAATCTTGCACTATTGTTTAATTCTGTACCCTTTTTTGGTCTGCGTGAAAAATCTGCAACTTACAGCTCAAAATATTATAAATGTTTATTTGTCAATCGCGTAAAGGATCTCCAGACTTTATTAAAGTATTAATATTATAAATGGATCTTAGTGTTCTCGTAAATAAGTAACTTAGATTACTAATTTAGTCAGACATTGCTAACTGTGAAATGATTAAAAAGCTGGCTGTATTTCTGGATTGCCATCCCTTAATGATTTAGAAAAGTTGTTCAATAATTTCAGTGCCTAAATAGCGAATATCTCGAGCAATTTCCACATAATTAATTGAACATTAATTTTGTGACGCAAGGAACGTCGTTCGTTCGAAGTACTTACGATATTACGACAATGGTATTTCATCACAGCGATGCTTTCCGTCTATGACAATGTTGTGACGATCCAATTAGAAGCGATGTGTAACTCGATCGGTTGATCAACATAATTACGGACTACAGGACAGATCTTTATCTCTTGTCCCAAGTAGCCAGACTGCAAACGCATAACCTTCGGAGTGAACCATAAATTCGAACCGCACCCCTTCTGCTAGTAGTCTCCTTCCTCTTCAGCCCCATTACCCGTGACTCACGTTACGGGGGTGGTTTACTCCCGACTTGGCTGGCGATGTGCCCAATGCAGTCGTTGTCTTCTTATCAAGGTTGTACGAGGAATATGAAACTTTGTAGCAGCGATGCGCGATGTAACTTTATAAATTGAATAAAACAACGTGAATATTTCCTCTTTAAGGTACATCAGATAAATTAAAATTTAAGTATGTGTCAAATACTTATAAAAAAAGGATTTATAATTCTCCACATGATTGCTAGAATAATTTCGATACTGTAATGTAAACAGCATAATTACGAATTTATTTCAATAAAGTTTTCACAAAGAATGAAAAAAAAAGAAATGTTACGAATATAAATATATAATTATACACAAAGTATCTCGAAATTTGCGAAGCAAAGAATTACAATAAAAAAGCTTTTAAAAAATTAAGTAAAAAAATTCTTTGTAAAGTTATTTTTATTTTAAGCATTTGTGTGAAATCATAAGGATTTAAATAGCCAATAACAGGCCTCGTTTAAATGGATAACGTTTAAACGCTAAAGTGCGCGCTAAATTATCATACGTGCGATTTATAGACAGGTGATTATCTAAACGTAATTTGTAATTGGCTATATTCAAATCTCTATATCTCAAAACTATTGAAATAAAAATATACACGTAACTTTTTTATTTAATTTTTCAAAAATCTTGCTATAAGATTTTAATTCGTTAATTTCGGAGCATTCTGTATATATACATATACATAAAAATTATAAGTAAAAAATAATTATCCAAAGAATTATTCAACTTAAAAATAAATTGTTTTTGCGGTAAACAGCAATTAGAACGCAGATTTATTCGCGAGACATGAGATACCGATACATTTCGATTCCATTACATACGTATAAAAAAAAACATAGAAAACTCGAGTAAAAAAAAATAAATAAGTCGAGACAGGAAAGTAAAGGTCATCATCAAAAGGAAGACAGAAACAATTGACGCAGAGAAACTAAATAATAATAAAATGTATTAAAAATCGTATACATTTTGGATATATACGCGTATTATATGTACACGCGGCCGTGTTATATATGTATATAAATATATATAATATATATTTTATATATATATATATATAAACATATACATATATGTATATAAATAACTATATACGTATATTTTTATATTTTTGGAACCGACAGCGGTAAATTACACCTATGGTTACTATGGCAACATAAAAATTGTACAGAGCGGCCGATGGCAACCGCGTGTAAAATTCGTCGCGCAATCCAGAACGTAAATAATTGAATGAGAGAAAACGCACGGATAAAAACTAAAGAAGGGAGACAAAGAGAGACTTTGATATCGTATTTTAGCATTGCGAAGAATAAGCGGAGTGGTAACTCCGTACACTACTCGAAACACACTCGTAATACACACAGTACTCTCATTTTTATTGACAATTAGTGTGACAAAAAGTGGCTTATACAAATACTTATAAAGATACCTCTTATCGGTTTCTCTACGCCACTCCTTAATGTCGCCTATCGAATACTCTTCAATATCCGCGGAAAAAATCGCATTTCCAGCATTTGCACTCCGAATTTACATTCTTTGTTCTTCTCTTTCTTTCGCTTTCGTATGAACGCGATATCGCTCACTTCTTCCCCTCTCTTCGATCATTGGCGTGATATGTGGACACTAATTAATAAGACATCTTTACTCCCACTAATTTACAACATTACGTGTGTATGTTTCCGTTTTGGCAAAGGTTTCTAAACCGTCTAAGACACACGACGGTTAACACATTTAACATATTCACTGCCACGTCATACATGTCATATATGAATAATACTTCTTGTTATTGAGAACGTTCTATCATTCAAATAACATTCGAATGACACGAAATTTTCGTAAGAAGTTATTCAATGATATTTTGTAAAAGAGTATAAATTACAAAAGAACATGCGTTTGGCAATCTGAGAATTGGGCATGAATTTGAGTGTCACTTACATACGAATGATGTGGCAGTCAATATGTCAAATTGTATGAGGCAGTTTTCGTTTTTCAGTTCTTTTGCTTGTGCTCTGCGCTCGCAACATCTCGTAAAGAAATACAGCGGGTAGTGATCCAAGATTGTCATACCATACGCTTTATCTATGCATTTCCATCTTTATCTAAAGTTCAAAATAAAAAATTTCGCGTTATTGCCTTATAATAATTCTTACAGGGCTACACAGATCCCTGAGTCACGATAAATATATTATCTAAAATTTCCTCAAATTGTGTCATATAAAATTTATTTATTTATTACGTCCGATCGTAGTTCGCTTACGAGATGCTGTAAAATTTTCCGATTCCGCTTTCTCTCTACGACTTCGATTTCCGGTACTAGAAAAGGTTCTGGATTAACGATATTGCTAGTGACTGACATCGTCACGCGTATAATACGTACTTAAGGGTTGTTACTTCCGTTGTATCTCGCGCGTAATCTCGCTTGGGGACTATTTCTAGATCATCGGGATTTACATAAGAATTACATACGCGCGCGTGTATAATTTTCCTCTACTTACTATGCTTCGGGGTGAACGTAGATTTCCTTTTGCGCTCCTTCGCGTACGAAGAAGGGTTCTCTCGCCCTTTTACGTGCTCACGCTATCACGTCGTTCGCCCTTCGCGACACGTGCGCAAAGGAGTCGATCACTACGCAAAGTACAGTAAAAATAAAAAACGTCGCGTCTCTTACTCTCCATTATTATCAGTTCCGCACGAGCTGGTGGACTATGCGAACGCAACAAGAGAGAGTGCGATACGCTCTTACTTATGATATAAAAAGTTTCGAACTAGTACACCAACATGTGTTAAATGACGTGTGATCTTCGCGAGGCAGACCTATGTATATAATATATTTGTATTACGCATTTTGTGGACGCGTGATGAATCTAGTTGCGCGACGATTATCCGCTCGTGGCAACGATAACTACTACTTCAATTCTACTATTGTGAAATTAGATTTAAATCTGTCAAAATTATCGATTAGTTGAATAGTGTTGTGTAATCTAAAATTATAAATTTATTAACTTAAAAAATTATGTAACATATGATATGTATATGATTTGAGATAATTTACAAATATTTATAAACTAAAAAAATTTCAACAAAATAAAATATATATGCCAGATCTCGTCAATCTATCTCGAATTTTCATTAGCAGAGATGAGATTTACCGAATTTTAACAGTTCAATCTTAAGTTAGAAGTAATTTTACAAATTCTGATTTTGATTAATGGATTCTAATTAAATAAAATAAAGGATATATCTGATGTAATTATTCAATAAACTGGAAATTGAATATTATCTTGAGAAAAATTGGCGAAAGCGGCGTATATCACGTTGCATAACGCGGACTAATGGACTTTTTTGTCTGCATCGAGTGCGACGAGTTTTGTCTGATAACTGCTCGTGAAAGAAAATGACAACATTTGCCACAAGCGTGATCGTCTTTTGCGCCTCAGTACTCTACAATGAGTCTGGCGATCGTTTTATTTACAGCATCGACTAACATCTAAGAACAATATTTACAGTTGTCCATCCTGCCTAATTTGTTACTTTAGCGTTTATCCTGTACACTGGTTTTTCCTTCATTGCATCTATTGCGGTGGCGGCCTACTTTCAGTTGAAACTACTTTCACAATTTCGCGACCCTTCGATCGTGAAGGGTGGCAGTGATAAAGAATTAGTCAAGAAGAGGGATATCTCCCGGAAAGAGGGATAGCTTTCAGCTCACGATATCGAGAGGCCATAGCAGTTTTCTCTCTTCTGGGAAAGGGAAGGAAAAAAAGTAGGCTGCCGCTTTTTTCGCGTACGCATCGCATCCGTGTGTGCATCCCCAAACATGGCTCTTTAATGGCTAGATTAGATAAATAGACGAGACGATACACGTTAGACGGACACGTTGACGGGCTTTACGAGCACCGCCTTACAAGAATGTAAGAAAGATTAGAGAGAGAGAGACAGATAGATATGGATAGATATGGAAAGATAGAGAAATCAATCGACATCGTTCACCATTTATCGTACGCACGCACATACATTCTTGCGTACCACTCATTGAATCTTTCTTCTAATCACAATCTCACTATACCGCGACACTCGAGTGATCCTCCCTATCGATAATATCAAAATGCATCGCTTCGTATCAATCAAAATTCATCCTTTCATAGAACACAGTTTCTTTGATTTGACTGGCAAGATGAAGGCGCCGAAGAAATCGCCGATTCGAACTGAAGAGAGGATTCCTTGAGATTCCCGCGGAAGAAGACACGTACAGGCTAATACGTATATCGGGTAATCAAGAAGCACCGCGGCCGCTCATCGTCCATCGCGCAAAGTTGACATATGCGCCCGTCGACACTAAACGCCAGGCCGCTGAATCGTTCAATCTTATGTGCACCTCCATGTGATACCTTTCATACTTCGGTAGCTTGCGTGTAAGATGGCGCGATGCCATGCGCCGGCGTCAGCGGCCCCGTCGTGGACGCGAGCGACCTCCTGGAGTAGATGGTCGCCGCCGAATGAGGCGTATGTGGCGCCGTATGCGGCGCCGGGTGCGGCGTCGCGTTGTGCCTGCGCGAGGCCGAGGCGAAGGGCTAGATGGGCCCGTAATTGCTGAGGGCGGAAGGCCTCTCTTGCTGCTGTGACTCGACGCATCCAGCGGTATTCATATCGCCCCCCGCAGACTGGTGACGTCATACGTGCGAAAGAGGGGGTTGCTTGAGTACATGGTGATGTAGATGATGTTGGGACGCGCTGGCGACGCTTCCTGGGGGCAACAGAGCGCTGCCCGGACCTGGCGCTGATGGGTACGGCATCGCGATCCCTCGACCTACGACTCCTTTGATACCAATACTGCTGCCGATACCGCTGCCGACGCCGGTTACACCGGCTACCATCCCAGCACCGGCGCTCATGTGACTGCGATCGCCGCCGAACAAACGCCTCCATAGTCGTTTCCAAGAATCGACCGTCTTGCCACTCCAGATCCAGACTCCTGAGGTAATGCCGACTGCGAGAGCCATGAAATATTTCAGCATTAGAATGGAGTATAGCGGTCTTGTCCGTGGATGACAAGGACACGCCAGAGAACTGAGCCATTCATCCCGTAGAGCTGACTCGTACATATGACAGCCTAACACCACGCTGGCTGGTAATGTATAAAGAACGCTAAACACACCGATCCGTATCATCAGTTTTTCCAATTTGTCCGCCTTGGCTCCAGGTTGACGTTTGATCACCGATCGAATTCGGAAAAGGCTCACGAAACCAGCCAGAAGAAAAGTCGTGCCCAGCAGAAGGTAGACGAATAGAGGTGCTAGGATGAAATTACGCACCCCCTCGGGAGCAACTGTACAAACTCCTGCTACCGGATCACCGGCGACGCCACCTGCGACATATGCCCAAACCGTTTGTACAGTTGGGGCCAGCCACGCCACTAGATGGAAATATTGCGAATACGATGCTATCGCCTCGTTGCCCCACTTCAAACCTGCCGCGAGGAACCATGTAAATGCCAGAATCACCCACCACACTGATGAAGCCATGCCAAAGAAGTAAATCAGGAGGAAAACGGTGACACAGGCGCCTGGACCCTGAGCGCCCGATTTCAAAGCCGGACCGTCGCAGGCGATTTCTTCGTGGCCAAACACGCTCCGCGACAAGTACCCCAAGGATACGACGAAGTAGCAGGCTGACAGGAAGACGATCGGTCGCTCAGGATATTTGAAACGCTGGGTGTCGATTAAGAATGTGATGACGGTCACGAGAGTGCTGGCGGCGCACAGGCCGCTCCAAAGCGCCAGCCAGACGGCCGCGAACTCGCGTTCTTCGTTGGTGAGGAACGCGCCGCGGCATGGTAGGGCACAGTTCTGTACCCCCGCGATCTCCTGGATGATACTTCGGCCGATACCTCCCATCGATGGCGGTGCTGGCGCCGGCATTATCCCACTTACGGCTATGCCGGCCAGACCAGCCCCCGCGTTGACCCCGGTGTTGCCGGTCCCGATGACGCTGCTGCTGACGGCGCTTATCGGTCCTGATATCCCCGAACCACCCGCCCCCAGGGGCACGAGGGGCGCTCTGCATCTGCACGCGCAATCCCTCGTCCTCTCCCCCGGGGGGTGCTGGCAGTTTTTTTGATTCTTGCCCGGCTTACAGCGGGCCGGTTGCGAAGTCTTGCTGGGCCGTGTGGGCCGCGCTGGCGGCCCTGGTGGTCCTGGGACACCGCTGCTCACCGCGCCACCGTTACTACCAGGACCTGTACTAGTGCTGGTGTGATTATCCTGTTCCATGCACAGGTTCTCCGGATCACCGTGATATGGCAGACGCTCGCATGCCATTCTCTCTGGCCAGGAGAAGCCGTATTGTTGCATCAAAGGCGCGCATCCTGTTCGCGCTCGCTCGCACACGCTGCGACATGCTGGCAGTGGTTTCGTATACTCTGGTAGGCAGATCGGTGCATACATGGAGCACAAGAAGAACTTGAGATCCGCTGAACATTTGATCTCTACCAACGGCCAAAATTGGTGCACTTCCAAGCCGGCCTCATCCTGCGTGTCGTGGTTCAATTCATTCGGCATGATGGTAAGATTATACCCGATACCGCGGCACATAGGAATTGTGATCTCTTCGCATCGACCCTTCCCGTTGCCGGCGTTGCCGCCTCCGATACCGGAATGTCCACCACCTCCTCCATTTATAACGGAATGGCTACCACCGACACTACCGCTGACACCTCCAACGCCATTACCGTTTCCAACACCACCAACTCCGTTGCCGTTAGAACTGGAACTGTCGGATACCACGCCGATCACCGATGACGACGAGGATGAGGAACTGCCGGACGAGGATGAAACTCCTGATCCTGAGCCGACGATACTACCCATCGGATTTATTGCCGATTCCGGTAATACATTCGAAAACGTCGTCGCGAACACAAGTAACGTTAACAGACTCGTCATTGTTCGTGTAGGAAATAACTTCGTCCGTCGCGCCGGTCTCATGTTCAAGAATGTTCGACTCATGGCTGCTTAGCTGGCATAATGGCAGTCTGCAACAGAAATTAAAGAGTACCATTTTATTATTAATGTTTCTACGGCAAAATTTGCATTGTGAAAAGTATAAGGGCTCAATATGCAAGTGAAGTGTTACATTTCTTTCAATAGTTTTTATTACATTAATTTGTATAAATAAACAAATTTTCTATATTTAATATACAGTAAAATAATTAACGTATTTATCAAATGTTTAGAAACATTAAATATGTATTTTACATGTATCTTTTATATTAAAAATATAAAAAAGTTATTTAGTCATATGAATTCATGTAATGCAGGTACAGAAATAAATGTATATAATAATAAGATTTTTTTACTGAAAATTTATAGCCTTCTATATTTGATTCACCATATTGATTTGAGCTATTTAGTTTTCAACGGTTACTTACAGTTACACAGAGAGGATAAATTCACGAATATCAAGAGAGCTAACATCAATTCTCGCTAATAACTCATTCTGCGAATAACGCGAATCTCGTCGGACGAGGGAGTAGTATTTACCAGAGATAGAGTATTCATCACGTTTCAGAGAGACTGGGCGTTCCGAGTAAGTTCGAATTTAATCTCGAAACGAGAAGCGCGATTCTGCCAAGATCGGTTGGCAGAACGTATGCGCGAGTCTTGCTTCGTTTGCAATTCGGACTACCAAAAGCAGCATGGTGCCGGTTTCAGTAACTCCGGGGCGAGCCGCACCGCGTGTATTCGCTCTTTCGTAAAAGTCCGAGTCCAGCGATCGATGCCTAAATAGCTGGCCGGCGCGGGATGCGTCTGGCCGCTCGCTGAGGCTCGCTCGCTCGTCCGTTCGGTCGACCTTAACGAGCAAGGGCGTAGCGTTCGAATGTCTCGTACATAAATCAACGTCGGTGCTTCGATCGCTAGATACCCGGTTTCGAAACCGGTACGCCTCTCACAGAGCTGTGGGGTGTTGGCTCGAGAGGATAAATTCACGAATAACAAATAACCAATGAAGAATAGAATTTTATTCTTATTTATTAATAAGGATAACTCTATTCGAATAAAATCTTTCTGTGTGTTACCAATAAATATCGCGCTCAAATAAAATTTCATTTAAATTTTGATGCATTTAGATTGTAAACAATATCAAAGTGTGTGGAGTGTAAAGAACTTTTTTTAATTTGCAAACAAATTATCATTAATTGTTATTGGTACTTTATTAAATTAGGATTAAATTTTCATCATTTCCACGAAGATAGAAGATAAAACTAATATTTTTTATACATACGTATCATTTTAAATATTTATTTGCATCAGGATTGTCATAACTTCTTCATCCTAAATTCTACAACTTTGCTCTGATTTTCAGAGAAAATTTCACAATTTCATTTTCTCTGATGTTTTCAATAATATTTTGAAATTGTTTGTCCTGATTCGAAAACCATCAAATATTTTATTGAGGGAGCAATTTAATATAGCAATGTAAATTGCTATTAATTAAGTGTCGACACTGCTTGCATTTGATTGTTGATAATATTCCAAAACTGTGTAGTACGTAATGTACGCATATTAAATTTCTTTAAAGTCAAGAATTAATATTCTAATTTTCCAGAAAATTTTGCAAAATTCCCTGATAATTTTCTCTTCCCTTTATTTCCAATTTTGTGGCCAACCTGCGGTAATGTAAGTGAATAAAACTTTATCCAAATAACGAGAGAAATAAAAATTTATTCAAAGAATGCATTGTTCCATGGAGGATCGAAAGTTGCCGGAGGAAAGGGACCGGTGGAAGCACAAAAGGCTAAAAGGTACAGCGAGAAAGGACGAAGAAAGATGAGAAGAAGAAAGAAAGGAGAGAAAGAGGCAGAGAAAGGGATCGAAGCACACACAGTCATGGATCTTATAATAGTCGACCCGCGGAAAACACGTGACCGGAGCGAAATGTTATCGTAGGAGGCGGTGTTAGTTTTACCGTTTGTTAACTGCTAGCGCCTCGACGCGGGCGTCGCTATTTATAAGACGCCGTCGCGGTCGACGTACATGTACCCGCGTTCGGTATTAAGGGAGGTGAAGTCCCTCGCTACGTGTGTGGCTCGAATCCCCGATACGGCCGATTGGCGTGCGCGCGGTATAACGAAATGCACCGGCGAGGCGAGATGCATCCGCCGCGCCGCAGCTGCGCGGAAGCGAGGCGGCCCCCGATATGCCTCTCAATAGAGACGTGTGTGCGCTTTTGATTTTCGCTTCGTTATGGAGTTCGCTTCGGAGCATCGTTGAACCCGTCAACGACGGGCATTATCGGGGATCTCCCTTCGATACGATCCCCGCTCTGTCTGACAATATTACAGAGAATACGTTTATTATGAATCGAAGCGCGCGCAGCGCGATTGCATCGTAATGAATACGCGCGCGTCGATCATGTATAATCATCAACGGCCGTCTATGCTTTTCATCCGTCGCATTTATAAGCTTCACGCGTATCTCGCCCAATCGTTATCTCATCGTTTCGTTATAAAAGTAACTACCTGATCACTTTGGCGACGATACTAGAAAAATTCCTTTCATTCGTCTTTTTTTTTTACAGGATATAATTGCATGACCGATATATATATATACCACGATATATACGGAGAACTATTATACATAAAACTTACTCAACGAAATAAATATCCATTAATGTATTGCATAAAGTAGCTAGAGGTAATATGAGGGAGATAGGAGAGGGATCTCGGTAATGAATCACTTTTAAAGCCTCGCCCCTGTTGCCTGGGATATGCGGGATGCTGGGCAACGTTGTTTGGGTTACGATACACTCCTCTTTTATGGAAATTTTGTGCTCTTTTTGCTCTCCCACGTCTATCCTCGCTCATAACTAGTTTCTGCGAATAGCACGCGTTTACATAAGCGCAATCCATTTGCCGTCAGCGTCGCGACAGCTAATTAAAAGTTTATACATATTAATATCCCGCAAGTCCTTTCTCAGTCATTTATTTACATTTGCTGTCACTCGGTTGATCGTTTCGAGGATGAGGTCGATTCGCTTTGGCCGCGAGAAGAAAACACATCGATGTAAAGCGTGAAAGGCGCGCTTCGCGCGTTAAAATAGCGATTTGTACGCTGTCAATCCGTCTCTTTGAGACTCGATTTTCGCAGCGACGAGGGAAGTTGGGGTTACATTCGGGGTTTGTAAAAAGGGAGGCGTAAGCGCGTGTGTAGCAGCTCGCCGTGATATCGCGCGTTTCTTCGCAAACGCTCCTAAAGGTACGTAAATCAAAACGCGACGAGATTTATGGCGAGGTATGGATAAGGTATGCGTTATACTTCCTCGTTAGATGGTAAAACTGACGGCGGTCAGATGGTGTCGGGTTTTATATCAAATCGCGCGTCTCACAAGCATTAATCACGAATTCACTTTGTTCATGTCCCCTGCTTGCCTCCGCGGAGCTAAGAAAAACAAGGAACGAAACCCGTCGAGATTCATTTGCTTGTCCTTTCAATGATCTTGCATCACCGTTCGAAAGTTTTCACTGTCG
The DNA here is from genome assembly GCF_024713525.1 of Acromyrmex echinatior. Lineage (NCBI taxonomy): Eukaryota > Metazoa > Arthropoda > Insecta > Hymenoptera > Formicidae > Acromyrmex > Acromyrmex echinatior. The sequence continues at coordinate 23,583,661 of NC_141853.1, forward strand.
TTCGTAGAAATAACTCGAGAGATTTAACTGTATGCTAACTATGCGATGAACACTGTCGCAATTAACATCGCGCATAAATTCTACGCGAGTCGCACAAGAAATCTTCTCCCAATTATGCTAATTTCTTTCTCGATTTAACGAGTTGTAAAAAATTCTACAGTGACAGAATTAATGTTTCACGCAGAGTTTCGGTTTATTATAGGAAGAATGTCAGAGATCCGTGGCGATCATTTCCATCGCGAAGGAGATACACATAAAACTGTAATTAATTTTAATCCCATTTTAAAGCGCTAAGCTTTCATTTTTTAAATTATCTCAAGAATCTATTTTCGATTATAAATATGTAAGTAAAAAGTTAAAATAATACATTATTAAAAACATATACAATAAATTATTACAAATTTCTAATGCCTATTTGAATTAATGTGCTTCAATTTTAACCTTATTTCAAAGAAACTAGAAAAAGATCTGCAGCTGTAAGGTTAATTTTCAGATAGACTTTAGTAAAACTATTCTTCGTAAATTCGTTTCTATTATTATTATTGTGTATTTTTTGTACAAGAATTTCTTCTAATAACAATTTATGTATTTGCCGGATGAAGAAGCGGATCGTGCCGCTGAAGAAACTTCCGTTCGAGATATGGAGTAACAATTTTGGCGTGAACAGAGCGTTTGACGTACAGCGCATATATACATATCTCTCGGGAAGTTAACTCACGCATAGTTTACGCGCGCAGCAAGTTCCTTCTGGTATCTATCTTTCCCGACGAATCCGGACATCTAAACTTGGCCTTCGAACGCACGCTCTCCTTCTGGATGAGTTTATTAACGGTGCAACGTGCAGAGCGTGTGCGAGGGACAGAAAGGGAGAGCCTAAGTCGCGCGAAAGCACCGATAACCGGAACTATTTGTTAGAGCCCCCGGGTGTGATACGCACATTCGCGCCCGACAACATGTACTTCGGTCCTTTATGCGAATATAAAGCATGCTTTCATGCATTTCGAACGCCACGTTCTGCCGCGTGCCGTAATATACAGGGTGTTTCGTACGATCTCGTCGTCTCATATAATATTTCGCAGCGAGGAAAATCAAAGTTACCAAAATCACTTTGACGATCAAATAAAATTATTCTCAGATCTGTACCTAAATTCCCAGATACTTTAGCAAAGCCATTCTCTTTTCGTGTAATTAAAAATTGTCATTACGACGATCAAATCGATGGTTAAAAAAAAAAAAAAAAAAAAAACTAAAATTTGTAGTTATAAATTTCCTCAAAAGAATACGTGGCTGTGAGGAATAGCGATGGAAGATGTATGTATATTACTTCATATTTGTCTAATATATTTATTTCTTTATTTATACATTTAATGTATCAGATATACTTTGTATTTTTTGCGATGCAACGTGGTGGTGGTGTGCAGCTCGTACATCTTTTTTGAAAGTGATTGTAGGACAGCAGTCTCGCCGGTAAAAAGTGCGGAAGGTATTCCCAATATCGCGTGCGAGCCTTTGCTGTTAAAATACGGTCTTTCTTCCCTTCGTGTATCCGCTATGCGAAACTGCGCTGTTACTCGAGTCGTGCGCGATTCCCAGAATACACGCGTAAGATCGGATTTACCAAAGCCTGCGTGAAAGCGGCACATTTGCCACGGTATACGTGGTGTTCCATTAAATTTTCGTCAAACCACGTACGTATTCTTTGATCAATTTGACGTTGGCTTTCCCATCGCGACAACTTGAACGGAAAAAGTAATTATTGATTTAATTAATCTCGAAAATTGCAGAAACTTCTTATCGACGTTCAAGAACCGCAAACGAATAACGAAGTGCCATTCTTCAATCAACTTCGAAGAGCGTCTATTTCAGCAGAATCACCATTGCAATTTTATCAGAGATGTTCGATGTAATCGAATATCGTTGGAATAAAATACAATTTTCCTCGTATATTTTGTTTTGCCCGCGGTTAGCTATTTGTATTTGTAATTGCACCGACGCGACGTGGCAAACTGCAAACCGCTCGTGATCCATCACCTTCCATCTCCTCTATTTTCACCTCAACGCTGCTCGAGCGTGATAAAGAACGTGCAGCAACCGATGATGCATCGCTTCGTTCAATCAGGGCACTCGATAATCGCACCATTGAGTTACCATCATCATGTGTATCCGCATCATCCGCACACCGAGACACACGTGACAAACGTATCATTTGTCCAAGGAGATGCAATTCCGCCTGTAATCGTCGACACGGGTGCTTGTCGATTGCGCGCGAAGTGGATCTTGTTATAACTATTTCCTGTGCATGCCTTGAGTTTCCTCTAGTCTTGCTGTACGTTCTGTTCGATGTGAAACCGGAGATGATCTTTCTCGCGAACAAGCACGCGCTTCGCACTCATCGCGTTCCCAACAATCATCGCGCTTAATACAGCGAGCAGTAATGCGAGAACAGGCTTCTTTCGCGCGAGCAACAACGTTATTGGACATTTTTCTGTTCTGTGATACGTGAAAGTCCGACTGGAAAAGTCGATGTACTCGCTGAAGCGTTTTTGTGTTATCGAGAGCAAAACTCGCTTCAAAATAACTCGCTTTCATAATTTTAATTCTCTGTCAGTCATGTAGAATTGTGCATGCGATCTTTTGTAAGCGATCGGGAACTTTAAGCTTCAGTGCAGATTTTTTATATTGTTCTGGACTGAATAAAAAATTTGAAAAAATTCTTGCATACTTGTGAAAGCTTAAATGAGTTTTTACTTAGAAGTCGGATTATATTTTACAGATTAAAATTTACTTGCCACAATCCAAATAGCAATTGTGCCTTTAAAATTCAATTTGGCCGGTGCAGGATTAAAAAAAAATGCCAAAGTATTAGTAGTATATTACAAAATATCTGATCATTTTCTATTAAACATTTCATCAAATGTAAATTGAACAGAAAATTCAAGTTAAAAAATTTCAAACCTTAACTCTAAAATAATCGGTATTCGCTCCAAAATTTTCTTAATTAATATTTACACATACTGTACTTTATTAATAAATTTTCATTTAAAGTTAACATAATTGAACGATTTTTTTTAAGGATAAGTTTGTAAAAAAAAATATTCACGTCCACTGAAACCGCGAATATCGATTATGGTTAAAATCTTGGATAGACGAAAAAAATCGTCAAACGATGTATAAATAAAAATTCGATTCAATGGTGTCTTTAGCACTGGCGTTACCGTCGTTTGTACAAAGTACTCGGAATCTCCGGTAATAACGTTACAACGTTCTGCGAGGAGAATCCCAATTTGATACACAGGCTCGTAATAATCTCCCGCGGGGTCTGGTAAGCAAGATTGTCATGTCGGGATACCTTTTATCTTCCTATAAAACGACGTAAGAGCGCGCTCGCGCACATTTCGCGGCCGCAAATACACGGGGCGTAGGTAGGTGCTATCGCAAGGTTGGCGATAAACGCGATTCCTTTTGTTCCCGCGCGTTTACAAGCCTGCACACACCTACATACAAGTACTATTCGTACCATACGAGCGCGAGTAAACTGCGGCCGAGAAGGATCACTGATCTCGTCACGCCCCTTTCCCCATCGTTCCACCATCCACCATCCCACCTTCCTTCATCCTTTCCTTCTCTCACACCTTCCGCCTGTGTGTACGCGCGCTAATTAATCAGGGAATGAATTATGGATTCATGCGCTCGCCTAATTGGATCCGTCGCCTCATGGAGGCGCGAAGCGCTCGCAGAAAACGTCCGCTCTTACGATTCTCCTTAGCTTTTGATTGAGAAAGAAAGAACGTACGTTTCACGATAATCGCCGGTTGAATGGATCTGGTTTGAACCGCTATTGCCATTGAAATGAGCTTATCGACAACATATCGTGTACTGCCCGAAACTTCGCATTACGTAAGCATCCGATCCTTACTGATTTCGTCGTTGGCATCGAGAGTTTTATTTGTTTCGCGGATAAGAAGTGAAAAGAAAATTTCGAGGATTAGTTGTTTAATATTGCCTAGCTGATTATGCACTGTTAGAAATTAAAGAAGAAATAGTAACTCAATCCTTTCATTTTTAACTTCTGTATGTGTCAAAATGTAAATCAATCCATTTCTGTAGTTAGTTTTAAAGTAAACGTCGTCCATATTGAATGATATTCATAATCCACTCTTATTTTAAAATGTCAAATGCTAATGCAGCTCTCTGATTGGGTAGACATTTTAAGATTGTACTTAAGATAATTTCAAATATAAGAATATCGATTATGAATACCGTTACATGAATACACCGTTAATACGTGCATTTAATAAATGCTACATTTGAGTTAAATTTAATACATTTTCTTGAGTTAAATTGTTTAACTCCACTGTTTTCAGTCAAATTAACAATATATTGGAGTAATGACCTATAGAAATGATTAAAAATAATTCAAATTGGGTATAATTTGACATAAATTTAACAGTACAAAATTCAGTCATCGCCCCGATACAAATTAATTCCGCCAAAACGAAAACTGCGAACCGTAAGATGTGAAACAAAATGATCTAGATTCTTTGAGTAGCCCTCTTGATCGTTTGATCGTTACTATAAAGAACATGTTAACAAAGAAGTCGGTCGATCCCACCGGGTTCATTTTTCGTTAAAACCGCAACGATGCAGAAAATGTTGGCCGTGTCTTCCACCCGCTATATTCTCGAACGTTCCGATGGAAACGTTGATAAGGTATATTACCCGCTTTGTACCCGGTCATAGAAAGGCTCAGCTCGCGGCTAACTGAAGATGGCAGAAAAGATGAGCGAAGGCAGGGCGGTCCTGCAAGAGCTGTGGAAGATGAACGAGTCGTTGCCACGTTCAGTATTTACTTTTCACGTGCGACGGGCAGCAAAAGCAACGATCATCCAGGCGCGTTTCGACGTCGCGGAGAAGCCAGCTGGAACCGGCCGAGCTGTTCTTCTCGGAGAAAAAGAGAGGCCCTCGCTTCGTCGTCGACGAACGTGAGCGAGACGGAACTTTAAAACCGTAAATCATCGTCCTTACACGCCGCGCGGATGATGCCGCGTGTAGGGAAGCGAGAAAGCAAAGAGAAGCTCGCGGAGGAAAAAAGAGGAGATCGAGAGATAAATGGGTAAACAGGTAGACGGGTGCGTGGAGATAGAAATGGAGGGGTCAGAGAGATATTCGCTGCTCGTTATGCGACTGCTTTTGGATTTAAAAATTCCTGTATATCCGGGACGATCTGTCGCCTACCTGACATGTTGATCCCGAACAAAATATATCCTAAAGAATCTTTCAGGATCTCCCGCGATTATGCGAAACACTCGAGATCACGCAAGGTTCGATTTTTAATTTTCGACGCGCGAGATAACACGATGACTCGACGATATTTATCACAGTAGACAAGAGATCTTTAATTTTAACTTATCGTTTCTGAATGATTATAAGTTCTGTAACTGAAGTTTCGATACTGTATAATTTTTGTTTAACCTTTAGAGAATGTCTATTTTTTTAAATCGTTAAGCTTTTCCTTAAATAAGATTTATTATAATTCAATATTTCATTGTATCCTCTCTCTCTCTCTCTCTACTTCAAAATATTACATAATATTTTGTAATATTATTTTATAATTTTGAGATAAAGAGCAACACTGTAATGGCTTTTCTGTCCTGTGATGTAATTTTCCAGATTTTAAATGTTTCTGGAACACATCTTCATATTCAACAATATAGAATCTGAATCTTTATGATTAGTGACACAACATTTTACAAGGCAACAAACATGAAATGAGTTGATAATGTGCATCGCGCCTCGGAAGGTAGATTCCGCAGTTAACCCTTAATTAAGATGGCAGGAAAGTCCGATTTATGGCAACGGTCCTTTACGAGTCCTCTTAACGCGTCGAGCATAGATAAGCAACTGGCTTGTCGCGTTTACCTTACGAGCGGTCTCGCACCGCTTAATTACTTGTAAGAATTAAATGGCGTGTCGTATGTCTTCGCACAGACTTAAGTGAAAATCTAAAGTCGAGGTAAAAGAAAAAAACAATAACACAATCGTATTATTCTCGAGGAAAATTGTATCAGATACCGAGACCTGTATTTGTATTCCGCGTTAAACGTGATTTCTACTTGTTTCTGAGTCAACTATCTGTTACAAATATCGGCTTTAATGTTACGATTGAGAGAAATGCAGCCAAGAAACTTTTTATAACTAGTTTTTTACAAATGCTGCAGTAATCCAACGGAAATACATTAAATTGTTTGCGTTGTGATTAGTGCTTTGCGAGTTATACTATAATTTTGTTTTGTATTTAACTTCAAATTACGATTTCATTTTAAACGATCTTTTTCATTTTTTTTTAATCTACAATTTTTAATAATAAGAATTTATCATCTTTTATATTATTATCAATCTACTCCTTGTCCTAATGAAATAAATTGCAACGTTCACGAAACGTTGGTATTCCAAGAATGGATATAGACATGAAGATAATCCGCGAATTCTTTACGAATTCTTTACCGATATTTCATCATTTAATTGTACTTTATATACACAAATGGCTAATAATTGATGTCACCTCGTTTTGCTGTGCTGATTACTTTCCGCGCCTTAGAAAGTTACGGCGCTGTGAGTGTGAATGCACGCGCTTTCCACGAGACAAATTGGCGACATTATCGTGACGGCTATCTGCGGAATCCGTTAGTGTTACGATGAGAATCTGACCATTGTGAGAATTTTACAACCGCGATAAAAGATTAATTACGCGATAATTTTCGTACTGAAATATGCGAGTTCACATGGAAAGTTTTACTGAAATATCTAAAAATATAGATTCAGATTTGAAAATAATTTTATTGAATCATCAAAATAATTGTATAGGACGTACAAGTTGATGGAATATCAAAGCTTTTTAAAGTATAATTATGCTTGAGTTTCCTACATAATTATTTTAATGGTTCAACAAAATTATTTTTTTTTCAGATCTGTATCTAGTTTTTAGATATTTCTTTAGTAAAATTATTCTTTCCATGCTGAATGAGATTCATAAAAAAGTAACTTCCGTAGAACAAACTTTAAATATAAAAAATATACAATATTGAAATTAATAAGGAATAAAATGATAATTAATTAAAGAATAAATTATAATAATGGATGAATATAAAATAATAATATTATCAAAGTAATCATACAACTGGTGAAGATGAGCGATCGGAGTGATAAGACTAAGCTGATCGTGATAACACTAACAAAAATAATCGCGAAGGTGAAACGATAGCAAATGTATTGAGTAAGCTGTTACAAGTATTAAAGCCTCCTGGCAATCACGATTCCATAATTGAACTAGTCTGTATCGTGTCTATCCTAATCTGACTTTACGTAAATATTGCAGGGAATCTACAGGAAGGTCAACAAAGGTAAGATACGGTTCGCTCGTTTGAGAATGTTTGCGTTCGAGCCTGTTTGAATTTGAAAATCAATTTCCCAGTAGCATACGATTATCACTTCTACATTTCTACGAATAAGAGATTGTCCAATTTTAATGAACAAAAACCTATTCAGTCTCTCCTATCCATTTTTCATTACATTTTGTATTACATGAAAAAATTTAAATAATTAAAATCAAAGCGAATTAATACTAGTTATTAAATATTTACATAATGTTAGTTTATTTAAAGTATAACTAATACACTTCTTGCCTGACTTTAGAAAAATTCTGCACTAAATACTAATAGCATCAAATTTTCACATAAAGCATCAAATAAAGTAATATTTATATTCCTGCTATGGTCATCATCTCTATCAAACACTCAACATTAAACGTAATCATCTCCTTCCCAGCTGACTTGTTTAACACGAAATTCGAGATAAACGCGAGATGAGAATTCAGCGGGCTTGTACAGCGGTAAACGTTGCGGCCGGAATGCAGGGCGGAGAACGGCGAGAATTTCTTCGTTCAGGGTTCGCAGCTGGCTCCCGCTCGGTCGACGCCAATGCAAATCGCTACCGATGCATCACGGAGCTGTCAACCGTTCATTGCGTTCGCGATAAAGTTTCCCCGTTCGTCGTCCGCTTCAACGGGCCCGAGGCCCGGGGAGAAACAGGTCGGGCACGACCGATACGCAACGTTTGCGTCGTCCCTGTCTAACGTGCCTAACGTGGAGCAAATCCAACCACGTTTACACGGATTATCTGCAAACCGACGAGATAAAGTACATAACTCGATGTCGATGCACGATAATATTTTCAAATGTCCTTCGTCAAATATTATTTCAAACTGAAAAATAAGATCAAAATCTTAAAAACATATCTTTCTGAAGGTTCTTTCAGATAAATCTAATCGTACAAAATAATTTAATCGTGAAAATAATTTTCTTGAAGTAATAAAGTAATTACATGGGAATCTGTATAATTAACTTGATATAAATAGTAGCAACAAAATTATTTTCAGATCTGTATCTAACTAAATTTTTAAATACTTCCAGCAAAACCGTCTTCTTCGTGTAAAAGTGGCTAGACCATAGCTTATGTATTTTTAAGATTTATAACGTCAAGAGAGGTGACAGAAATTACTTTATATACTTCGTAAGATCTTAATCAACTTTAGCAAGTAAACCGCAACTTCAGCAAGTCGATTACGCGACTGTATTAAAGATATTAAATTCGTATTTTTTGCATAGCTTTAGGATAATCTTTTTCTGGCTGTCGAGGAAATTCTTACAAAGATTATTATCGCTGATTGTGCACTGAGAGAAAAATGTTTGGTATTTGTAACTATAATTATAATTATTACTGCTATAATAATAATAATAGTAACTATGTATATAGTTGGGCAACCTAAGATGACTATAATTATAGTTATTATAACCATAAACTAATTGAAATTATCATAAAAATGATTCAAGTGACTATAATTTTTTAGTTATATTTTGGGACAACCATATTTTTTATAACTATAAAATTATAGTCACTTGAATCATTTTTATGATAATTTCAATTAGTTTGTGATTGTAATAACAATAATTATAGTCATTTTAGGTTGCCAACTATATTTGTTATAACATTTGTTGCAGAACTATGTTATTGTTAATATTATTATAGCAGTAATAATCATAATTATAGTAATATATAATTATAGTTACGAATACAAAACATTTTCTCTCAGCGTGAGTCTAAAACTCGTGTCAGGCTACGCATTATGCGGACTGAATTCAAATTGAAAAGTGCAAATCAACCAGATAGGTTAATCAATGATTCACAGTTTATAAACCGAATTCTAATTCGTATCATAATATATAGTATGACACTTAAGCGTCACATTATTTAATACGTGAGCATATAAGTATTAAAATATGATCTGTATATTTTTGTAAGTTTTTTCTAAAGAGATCATCCATCTGCAAACTCCATAGGACGGTATCGTTTAAAAACACTTTGCTCAGACGAGACGAGTAAGTACGTCATTATTTTGCGCTTCTCTTAAGGAAACAGTAGCTTTTTCGCAGAGACAAGACGAGAAGGAAAGAAGCCCATCATCGTGGCGGCTTCTCTGGCAGTTTCTCTGGATCCGCGCATATGTATTTGCACGAGAACGCGATCGGAATTATTTGCGCATTGCGTACATCAAGAAATCTTTACCTCGACCGATCGCAAACTCGCCCGGCGAGGATTAATTAATCGCCGCGCGGATAAAACGAAGCCCGCCGTCGAGGAACAGACGCGCATTGACCAATAGGGAACACGGCGAAGTAGCTTCCTACATTGTCGTTTCTTGTTCCACGGCTTCCACAAGGAAACTAATTAAGACTCGGTTACGTTGTATACTTGCTTTCACGGAGGGCGTGTCGTCGATCAACATGGTGAGCACTGTCTGTTTTGCTGTGATAAATATGGTCTAGTTGAACGCAAGCTAGAAATTTGGTGAAAATGTCGCAACTTTTCCTTAACAAGAATCGTATTTAATTAAGTAACAAGTATACACTGAAAAAATGGTTGCTTTAATTGGAATTTTAATAAATGCAATTATAAAGGTATAATTAGATACTTATAGTTAAATCTATCAGATATTCTAGTCGAGACAATCCAGTTAGAAATTGGATTATATTAGAAATTCAATAATCAGAATTCTGATTGGTATGATCAGAATTTGCATTTTGTTCGTGTCTCTTAATATAACTTTTAATACAACTTTTTCTCAATGTAATTGCTAAAAGCTTTTGAATAGCAAGATGTCATTGAGAATGGAATAGAACAATACGATTTGGAAACATTGCACAAATCTGAAAATAATTTTGTTGGAATTACGTAGGAATTTCAAATATGATGAGCAGTACTGCAAAAAGATGATCATTCTAGCAATCAGTTTGAATGTCCTGCATAATTATTTTGATGATCCAATAAAATTATTTCCGATCTACGTTCAGCAAAATTTTTCTTTCTGCGTGTATTTTTAGTAAAAATGCGATCCAGAATTCGTAATTCGGTAAAGGCGTGAATATTTCATTGCGTTCGTCCATTCATTTTTTTTTCTGACGGGATAAACATAATTTATAAGGAGAGGTTCTGAGAAAATGTACGCCTGATTAAACTTTCGGCAATAAAGAAAAAAGAAACCGCGCGAGACGGCAAGGAATCTTATGGCGCAACCACGACGACGTTCCACGTCGTCGGCACTCGGTCGATAGTCACACCACCATCAGTGTAGCGTAACCACCATCTCCACCACCTCTACCACCGCATCACCACCACCGACGAGCCACCCACCCATCGTAGGGTTCACCCTTGAAAGAGTTTTCCAAGGGTGATGTTGCGCTATCGATCCAACTTTGCCATTCTCGAGAGCTGTATACTAAATTTTCAGAATCAATGTAACCAGTTTCAAACACGATCAGTACACGAGTATCAGTAAACTATGATTACTCGAAAAATACATATGTTCGATACATTAATTATTTTACTCGAAATCTTTTCAATATTTCGTAAATAATTATTATAAACTGCATTCATTGTGTCGAGAGAGCGTTGTTCATATATACAAATAAAATTTACTTTTTGGAAATATCTAAACATAAATTTATATGAATTTTTGTACATGTTATGCCATATACTCTACGTGAATATAATTGAATGAAATGAAAATTCATTTTCCTGCGAATAGTATACATAAAAAATATATTGTAACTTAAAAATTAAATTGTAGATTGTGTCACACAATTTTCATCCTTCATTCGCAATTTGGGTTCGCAATTCTTCTTCGAACTTCAGTACAGATTTTTATATTGTTTCTGTGTATAAAAATTTGGAAAAAATTTCCACATATTTGTAAAAGCTTTATGGAGTTTTTATTCCTATCATAGAAGTCGGATTGTATTTTATTTATGTTTTACGGATTCCAATTTATCTACTAAAATTCAAAAAATTATGCCTCTAAAATCTAACAATTCCACTTGTCGGTGAAAGATTAATATTCCTCCGATAACTTATCGTTAAACTTGTGTGTTTTTATATACGTTCATTATACGTATTGTATTCGATCATCCATTTTCTTTCTTTAATAAAAATTCTTGATTTTAATTGATAGAACAGCGCTGTTAAAGTGTTTCTTAAAGCTATAATTTGAAAAATTAGCTTGAAGTGGTTACACGAACATTCTATTACTATGTAATGCACGCCTTAAAGTACAGATTGCCGGAAAAAAATGAATAAAATCTTGCGCGACAAAATCATATCTACCCATGCATTACGCGTCCCAACAAAACAACAAAGTTACGATTTCATGGCACGCGATCAAATTTCTCCGTCATCTTTTTTCCGTTGTTCCTATCGTGTGATTTCATGTATGATCACAGAACAGTACACATCCATACGTACGAAAAAAATTCCTTTTAAAACAACGTATAAAATAAGTAATTATTAAATCTTCTAAAGAAATTCGTGTACAGAGAATGAAAACATTCTTCATATTGCATGTATTCTTTTTTATTATTTATTTCTAACTGCAACATCAGATAAAAATAGCAGCACATTCATGATATTTTATTCCATTCCTTATGTATACGGTTGATTGTTATTATGCATTGGTAATATTGTATTTTATTTCTTTTCTGTATTCTATTTTTATACGTCTCGATCTTCGCTCTCTGGCGTTTATATATTGTTTCTTGTAACCTCTCAGTAAATCAGACAGCCTGCGGCGTGAGAGACGACACTTTGTTCCTTTATTCGCGAAGCTCGTCGTTCCGTAGAACGCAGGGACTATCGTAGATTCCCGAACGAAGAATCACAATCGGAGATCTCTCGGCGATCCACGGGGGTCTTCTGACCTCCTGAGAAGGGAACCTTCGCGTTTCGATGCAGATTCTTGTGGTAACCCCGCCGTGAGGAAGGAGGTGAAGACGGTAGAAACACGCCATCGGCTGACACCGATAAGGCGAGAGAGATCGAAAAAAAAAACGATGGAGGTACTAACTGATTCCCTTCCTTCGTTTCCTCGGATGTTAACTCACGGGACGAGAGAATGAGATGCGACCGACGCTCTTTCTTCCCTCGCTTCTCTTCGATGACGCACCGGTCGTTATGCAGATACATTCGCGATTCTGTGAAAACGTACGACCCACACGCGCATTAGCGAAACGTACGAATTATGCGCTGTTACTCAATTAGGACGAGAAGCGGTAGTCTTTCTCCCGCGTGGGCTCTTGTTTCGCGGTGTAGGAAATGCGGAGGTGGTGCCCCGCGGATATCGCGACAGCGAGGGCTGATTGCACCTACGCGGATTGCTAGAAGTTAAAACCTGGATTATCTTAATTTATATTTAAGCCTTTTGTGCTCGTAAATCATCTCACGTGTTCAACGACATAGATAGATTTGCCTTTAATGAAGTTCCATTGAGTAACAATGAAGCAAGTAATGAAGCAAGAATTAATATCTGTACGTGCGAAACGTTGAATCAATTTAGTAATTAATATAACGTTTGTGTACACGAAAGATCGATTTTGTTGAAATATTTAAATAGTCAAATAATAAAAATTTCGCCAGATACAGATATGAAAATAATTTTGTTGGACTATCATTAAAATAATTACAGGAAATTTAAACATGAACAATGTTGCAAAAATTTTTGATATTTTGGCAATCAGCATTTTATATAATTTAATAATTCAAGAAAATTATTTTCAGATCTGTATTTAGTTAAATTATTAAATATCTTAGAAAAATCGTTCTTTCTATATGTAACATTTTTTATCGAGTATGCATTATTTATTATGCATTATTAAATTCAATTTGTTATCATTATAAATACCATTTACTGAAATAATCAAACATAATTTGAAAGTAAGTAAATTAACTTGAAAGTATTGTGAAAGGATCGCCGTGTAAGCAGAAAAAGAATTACTTTCTCTATTCACATATGTATACCACACTATTTACGTAAACCGGATGCGAAATAAGCAATGATAAATTAACAATAGCATTAGCGCATGTTTGCATTCTCGATTTGGTGAATCCGGTCGTCGAATGTTAGTCGTCTTTTTCCACAAATTACGGCTAATAATGTAATGTTGAAAAGCATGACGAATCGCTAACAAGCAATTAGCTCAAATCCTCAAACTGCAGCCGGTGATTTGTACTAGCAAACGAAGAGATTCATGCTCGATTCCAACATTGTCTCGTTCCATGATGGCGCTTGCAAAGTAAACAAAGCCTGCGGGCTACCCTGAATCGACGATAAATCCTTCCTAATGGCGCTTTCTTCCGGTCAGCGCGACAAGGTGTGCGAGATCATGTTTCCCCAGGCACGCCGAAAAAAGACACGATGATTCTCCGTTCCCTTTCGGCCCGTCGCGTCAGTTTAAATGAGATGAAGAATCGCGAAGCGGCAACAATCCGACCGCTAACGATAACGCGGACCGGTTTAACGACGTAATTGTTATATGAAAACCGCGTTTAAAGCGAGAGGTCAACGGCAGTGGAGGCACAAGAAATATGGTCGTCGATGTATGGCGTCTTCGTTTTCGAATTTTAGTGATTATCAAAAAATAATAAATCTAATATAAAACTAGTACGCATCTCCAGAAGTTTTATTATTATATAAAATCATAAAATGTCTTTATTAACATACAATGTTTAAAGTTAAATATGTAACCTGTTATTCTAACTAATTACTTCATAATCTATTTTTCCATATTCTTATTGCTTTTAAACAATCTTGATATCTTCAATTATTTTATTGTGCAAAAGATGTAGACAGAAATAGAAATTTATAATTCTCGTATTAGATCGATTAGAAATAGAAATCTTGCTCCTGAGAATATTAGGAACAAAGAGCGGATATAATATGGAGATGATCTGAGAGAGAGAGAGAGAGAGAGAGAGAGAGATTTAACGATAAGCATAATAAAATGCAAACACATGGATATATCTTATTCATCCTGTCTATTCTTCATCTCAACTAGAATACACATACATATTATGTAATTAAGAATAAACGTTACATTTATAAAGAAACAGAGACAAAAATATATAGAGAAATTATAAAGATACATCTTTCACATCCATTCATCCTATCTATTCATCAAGTAGATCAGAATATATGTATTACATAGTTAAGAATAAACTTGTAATATTTATAAAGAAATAAAAACAAAAATATGTATCAAATAATATATCTTTATCTTTAAAGATAACAAAAAAGTTCTGATTTATCAGAAAATAATGACGGAATAGAAAAGATAGATGGTAAAAAAACATCCCCTGCAATCCTATTATAACTGTACGTAAAGTGACTACAATGTTCTATACACAACGAGAAGTTTGTCGTGAGGATTCGATCCTCCACCGTAACCTGTAGTTAGTGAATAAGTAATGCTGCAACGAAGATGCACCCGCACGAGCGAGTGAACGCACGCACGCACGCACGCACGCACGCATGCACGCACACACGCACACGCGTACAGTGGTTTCCACCTGCTCCGACGCGAGGAGGAACGCAAGACAAAGGGAGGGTGTCGCTTTCGTTCCTTCTCGTTTCTCCGTTTATACCGTGACGAACAGCCGCATAGCTGCGGAGACGGAGACGGAGGTAGAGAGACAGGCGGGACAGGCGGTTCGCTTCGGAAGTGGGCTCGGCGCGCGTGGATTCTCTCTTCTAAAACGTTTTGCCCGCGAGGGAAACGACGCGAAGGCAGAGCAAATGCGGAGGAAACGGGGCGCAAAAATCCGGTGGAGCGGGACTACGCTCGTTGAGCTTTTCCGCGAAACAACAGAACGGAAACACCGGTGGCGGACGCCCCGTAATGCGCGAAAATAATTATGTTTAACCTCTGCACGCCGTGCGCGTCGTTGACAGAAAAATCCGCGTCCGTTAACGCGAATTTTAGCTCGTGATACTGTTGACCGTGAAAAATGTTGACAAAGGAAGCAGAGTAAAAATTACACAGTCACGTGTTGGGTGCTTCATTGATTCTATAGTTTGATTGAAAAATATTTTTACTCTTTAATTTGTGATTTAATGAGATATTGAAGTTGATTATTCCGAGGTGTTTTATTACCCTCGTCCGAAGATGTACAATTACTGTCGAAAGTTTCCAACCGACGTATAATTTCGCGATCATTTTTGTCAATCAGTTTTTCATTTTACAAGTTGATAAAATTCTTGTTATGATCAATTTAGAACACGATTTTAAATATTACTCGAAAAATACTCGAAAGAGAATCTGATTGCGTTAATTGAAATTCTGATTGAAAATGAACAAATAAGAATTTTCTGGTTTGAATCTTAATTAAATTCTAATTTATCAGATATCTGTTGTAAAAATTTTTTATCTGGGCAATAAAGTAAATTACTCATGGAAAACTTTTGGCAGCCACTGTATGTTCACATCGTGCAGGGAAACTTCACTATAAGAAAATATCATAAAAGAACGGGATTATAAAAAGAGTGTTAACAGATTGTAAAACTATACATAGCTGACGAATCATAGGTTCTCAAATATTGGATTTGGCAGAGGATGTTATCTCCGCTATCGCTACTTCGCGCTCTTATCGATAAGTCCATATCGTTGAGTCTCTAGCACGCGAATTTTAAATGTGTGTAAGAGGTAAGTTATATTCTTTTTTTTCTATATGCATTTTTCTTATTAAATCTAAAGATATTTTACAGACGGTTAC
The DNA here is from genome assembly GCF_024713525.1 of Acromyrmex echinatior. Classification (NCBI taxonomy): domain Eukaryota; kingdom Metazoa; phylum Arthropoda; class Insecta; order Hymenoptera; family Formicidae; genus Acromyrmex; species Acromyrmex echinatior. The sequence goes on from NC_141853.1 coordinate 23,599,813, forward strand.
AATGTTAACATGTGAATCATACCGTAAATACAGATGTGAGTACACGAGTACCGCATAATTATCAAGAAAAATGCAGAAATGATGAAGCTATAAAGTGACCACAAAAGATATGCGTGCATTACCATGACACATTATAGATACGCATTATTGTTTTTGTGTCTTTTATTGCTTTTTCCAATAATTAAATTTCCTCGATAAAAGGATTCTTTTCTTATTTAAGAGGAAGATTCACACACATAATTAATAGCTGAGTTGTTAAAATATCAAATAACACAATTTTATGTTTCTTTGATATATTTTGGGATAAAAAATTCATTAGAATAATCGAGGGCACTTTGACTTCGATAAATTAGATCGAAAAACAGAAAAATATCCGGTGTGTTGCTTGTCGAGATACAACGTTCCAACGTTTTATCATTCATATAAACGAAACGGGCCAAGTTTCGTCGTAAATAACGCTCTCGAGAACGCAAAAATACGACAATGGCGTTCTTTTCCTAATGTTTCTCATTCAGATTGCTAGACTACTGGGAAATATCAGAGAGCCCACAAACTTTTGTCGAGCATTCGAACAAAAAATGAAAACAAGGAGTGAGCAGCCGAGGGCCGCAGGTTTGAACGTTCTCCGCGCATCTCTGCTCCCCCCTCCCCCCCAACTCTCTCTTTCTCTCACCCTTTATTTATTCTCGCTCTCCCTCTCCAGTCTGTGTAAACATTTTCTTTCTTTCATTAAGCCCCTTGCTTTTCACAGCTCCGGATCGCCTTCGCCATTCATAGATTTTTTTAGGCTTGGGGCCCGACTCTCGAGCGTCGAAAAGCCACTGGAATGAGCCTCCGCGAATCCATTTGCAAAACGGATGGACGTGTTCTCCGACATCGCGTCGAACATGCCGAGGTATACTTTGGACAAAGGGAGGCGAAATGTATTCTCGCTCACCATGTCTCTCTCGCGAAACGTACAAACTCGTACGTTCAATCGATTACGCCGTCTATAAACTGAGGGCCGAAGTTAACGACTGAAGACAGCACATGTCAGTTCTTAAATATGCAGATACATTGTTGCAAATGAAATTATATAAAATAATTAATCACCACGCAGGAGTAAATACAAGGAAGCTGTAAACAAGTACCCGGGATAAATTAAAAATGAGATAAATCTTTACTTAATAATTGAGTAAGAGATATTTAATTGTCTATAATCCGAGATTTATAATAGTAACAGTTTGGAAATAAAGAAGACGAGAACCACAACGGCGTATCCCCGACCTCGTTAATGATTTATAGTCTGTTTCAGCGGGGAGCGCTAGCCTATAAAATCGCTCTATGCGGCTTAACACATTGTCACCCTAAAGCCAACCCCCCCGATGAAGTGCCCATAAAGTAATCGCGATGCTGAGCGGCAAATTGTATCGCTTTTCGATGTTAAACGCTTAGCACGCTCGACCCGGTTTCATCGTTCATTCGATGTCGATGTGTTCGCGACATAATTCACCTTTTCGTCGGTATTTGAAACGAGTCAATTATAGTGCATTTTAATTGCGTCGGCTACGTGGCAGCCTCGCCCAAGAGAATAATAAAAGGACTCAAATGGGCGCTGAAATATCCAAAAGGATATCGCCCGTTTGGTGCTTATAGACGTCTTCCACCTGCACGGAACGATATATCACTGCAAACGAGAGAACTCGGTCTTTTTATTGCTTTGTCAGACGACGATCGCGGCGCACGAACAAAACGAGCTCGCGGTAATTATTGCCGTCCATAAGTGTCGTTGTTCGCGACGCTTTCAATCTTATCCTTAACGGAAGCTGCTTTATATCTTCCTCGCGTTAGCTTTGACGAGCATAAAATGATAAACGTAAAATGCACAACATTATATTTTCTCTCCGAGATTTTTATAGAGCAAAAATGACATCTACCGATAATCTCGAGCTATTGAAATATTTTGAGTATTTATTCTCTGAAGCACATCTCAAATTGGTTCGAGTTGATGTTATATTACTTAATCACACTGAAAAAAATTTTTGATTTCTCATTATTTATACATATTTTAAATAATTTATATATTTATATAATTATTAAATCATTGCCAGCGTGGCAATTTAGTATGTAATATTACTATTCTGATTCTCTTCATAATTGCGTTTCAAGACTGAACAAGATTTCACGTAGCGCGGAAATTTAAATATATACAATTCACATTGAAATATTTACTTAAACTAACAAGGTTTATTTCGATCGAAAATAGGATTCTCTTAATTGATATATTCTCATCAGTCTAATACAAATTATAATCGTTTTCCAATGTAGAATTATCAATGGTGCTATTTTCGCTCTGCTAATCATTTCAATTTTTTTGAAACTAGATATTCCGAATATTAAAAATATATGAATATAATAGAAATAATTATAAGGATACAAGTAATATCAAAATAATTTTTTTTCATTAATTGAAAACAAGAATAGAAAAAATTGATAAATCGGTATCTCGCGGAATAGCATCGGTGGTTCTAGTTTTAAGATTTTTATCTGCGTAGATAATACTGTGGCGATTTAACAGGTTCCGCACGATTTGGAATACATTCTGAAACTGCAAGACTTCGGTCAAAGATTAAACTGGCGACTTTGCGTAACGAAACAGTCAAGAGTCACGTGAGTATGGGAAACGATAAGATAACATCGTTCCAACAACGATTAGGGCGATTGTCCTAAAAACGCACGGCCAAGAATAATCGAGAATTTTCCGTTATGGTGATGTAAAATTCTATCGAGAGTTTTTAGTGGATATTCCGTCAAAAGTTTTATGACAATATAAGCAGCAATGCTCCGATATAGTCGGAATATCGATACTTCTACTTCAATATTCCGATACTTTAGGAATGTTCTGTGTGATATTTTGAAAGTATAATCTATCAATATCATCGATAGAAAGCGAAAGAAAGAGGGAATCTTAATATCCAATATATGATAAAAGACAACTACAATACACGATAAAAGAGAATAGCAGTGTCTGTTTTCTTTCAAGCAAGATATAAATTATTAATATCGTCAACAAACAATCTTCGAGTATCTCTGAATCTACTTTTATTATTACAATTCCAAGAAGAGATGTATTTTCATCATCTCAGAATTTTCTCTGTAATAAGGAACTTAATTTAAAAAACAATTACGAGAAGTGCTGATGTTAAAAGATATTGATATTTACTTCATTCGTATGTACGATACGTTCTTTCGATATTCGTACCAGTCTTGATCTCTATCTTGATGTATTCATGCGAGGCAAGGCGAGTGAAATTAACAACGTCGACGACTACCTGGTGAAAGATTTGCGATGCAAATATGTACGATATGTTCGCGGCGAATGTAATTAGGCGTTACGACGCTGCAAGTTGCAAGTTGGCGGCTTCTTTTCGGCTCCCTACGACACCTTACAAAGCAGCGCTGGCATCGTCCTTATCGTCGGTTGTAAATATCCGATTCATCCGCTGGGAAAATTAAGGTGCAATAAAGTTTCAACGCGCTATCGCGCGCCGAATCCTGAGCTGAGCTGCGGAATAGCTAATCGCGCGAATGCGAAAAATACGCGGGCTGCGCGCTCGTAAATAGCCTGCCTGCGTGCGTGCGTGCGTGCGTGCGTATGCGGCGCAAATTTAACGAGAGCGCTGGTATACACGCCGGAAGATACACGCGATAGTCGTAAAAAACCTGACAGATAAACGTCGGATGCGGTTCCGCGACGCTTCTTTTCTGTCCACGGTTCGGGATCGTATCCCGCGTGCGTGGGCGTGTGGTCGAGTTCAAACAAACGCTATACGCTGTCATTCACGCGAGTCCTTTTTTTTTTTTCGTGATTCACGTCGCGTCCAGCGTCCAACATATATGCATGCTTTCGGCGAATTCGATTGTGCGGACACGCCCCGGATAAACGCGATCGTCGCTGCTTTCTCGATGAGAATCCTAACCAAGGACGTGGACTTCACATTATCGTCACGATATTTATGGTAATTCGTTATGCGCAATTCTACGCTAACACGAAACTTCGTTCGCGTGCGTGTGTATTGTGACATTTGTGATATGGCAATGACAAATAAGAGATTAGCCTCTTTTCAGAAATTCAGTATAAACGTGCACTTTTTTGTTTCCAGCGAATAACGCAATATGGCTCTCTAGATTAGCGTGCGTCTCTTGAAGAAAGAATACCTTAACACTGATAAATTTTAGAAACAAAAAATCGACACGGAAAAAATTGACACGTTGACTGTTACGGCAGTTAACTTAATGTTTCAGTGATGTCCCGCAGTCAGTAATAACCGATGCTACATTTGAAAATATTTTTAAAACGCTTGTGAGACATACATAAATGCTATCTAGTATAAATTTTAAGTGACATTTATATAAAACGTTCCGTTAATATAAAAGTAATATGTGAAAATTTTTAACATTTTTGAGATAAAGGAAATTGATCCTAATAAGAAAAGATTTTTGGAAAAACAACAAATTTGTAACTGTGCCAATAAGTGTTTGTGTAGAAAAATATGACAACTTTAAATTTTAATAATATTTGTGAGTAATACTAATTTATTTACTTACGGCAAATAAATATTTATTAAATAAAATAATGATACTTAAATCAAATTAATGTTCTTGTATCAAATATGTTTAAATATTCAGATAGTATTATTCAAATTTTGTACATTTTTCTCTCAGTATATTCTCTAAGGTAGCAGTGTTTAAATTTTTTAAACTCATAAGATACACTTGGAAGTGGATATAACATGGAGAAGAAAATGAATTATGTGTATTTTCTATCCTAATTAAAACATTATTTCAAATCGGAATTTTAAAAATAATTTAAAAAAAGGTGCTAATTGTGTAAAATTTGCTTTTTCTCTCGGATATATAGATATAACAATGCAATGCAAAAAATACACTGTTCATCATTTAATAATTTTTTAAAAATCATATTACACATTTTTCGTATTATAATGAAAATTCTATTGTAGCGTACACAGTAAAATTACAAAACTCACTGGACGAATAATTCATTATAAAGTTCTTCTCGGCTTTTTAGAACTCAAAATTAACATTTTAAATTACAGTAATTTGGTGAAATTATATAATTACGTAATAAATTAAACAAATTTATACGTATATCATTAATGTGAAAAGAATAATTTTATATAAAAATTTAGCTACGTACAAAACCGACAATAATTCTGTCGGACCATCAAAATAATTATGTAGGATGCTCAAGCATAATGAGTAATGCTATAAAAAGTTTTTAAATTTTAACAAACAGCTTGGACGTCCTACATAATTATTTTGTTGGTCTAACAAAATTATCTTTAAATCTGTACTCAGCTAAATTTTTAAATATACTTTATCAAAATTTATTCTTCCCTTTACTTCACACTAATTGTAAAATATGCTTACATCTAGATTCTCTTTAATTGATCCTATTTCATGCGTGTAATTAAAATTATCGCATATGCTATGCAATGTGTAGGCGTTTTGCTGATATGAACTTCCATGTGAACTCCAAGGCATCCAACCATCAAGAAAACGCAACAGCAGATTTGTATAGTCAACTGGGATATTAAGCAAATAAGCATCCGCCATCCCGCGGGATAACAATGATTGCACTGTATTAAGCACTCTCGGTGTGTACACATCCGATTAATCATAACGCGTCTAGCTGCGAATCGTGGTGCATCCTGTCTGCGAATCTATTCTAACTCGAGAGAGTACTAAGAAATTTTAACTGGAAATATTTGTTGTGTTTGAATACAGTCGTAAATCGTATTACGATATCATGAAAAGGATAAACAGGTTTGTATTTTCGTTAGGGATTAAGAATTGATTTCACCTTTTCTCATGCATAGAAAAAACAGTTTTGTTGAAGTACCTAAAAATTTGGTACTAGATCTAAAAATAATTTTGTTTGAATGTAGAATGGTCCAACTATATATAGTTGTTAGAATACTAAAACTTTTTGCAACATTGTCAACACTTGAGCATTCTACATTAATTATTTCGATGATTCAACAAAATTATTTTCAAATTTGTATCTAGTTAAATTTTTAAATACATTAAGAAACATAACTAATTGAAAATAGAGGAATTAAAAGATTCTGATTATATTAATTAGAATTCTGGTTATCTCAATTAGAATTCTATTAGATTTAACAAAAAAATTCTAATTCGTCCATTTTCAAGAGAATTTCTAGAATTCCAACTAGAATTCCAGACATTTTTCTCGTACCCATGTCTATCAATGTAGATTAACTTTAATTTCAGGTCAAATTCTTCATCTTTTTTCTACATCTTAGAACTAAGATAACTAAAAAAAATATGAAGAGTAGTTGAACTGATTAAAATTAATTTTTTTTAAACAGTTCAGACGACTATCGATTAGTATTTCCACTGAAGATCGATAATTATTATAAATAGCACCGAAACTGCGAAAAAATAGAAATCCTACAGTGTGTTCTCTAAAAAAATCAGTCATTAAATCTGACTCTCCTGTGGGAAATATCCTTCAAAAAATCGGAGGAAAATCGACACTCTGATCGAAGTTTTTTGCGTGTGCCGGAGATTTGGTACAAAAGCCGAAGTTTCCGGTCGAAAACTGGAGAAACGATAACATCATGCTTCCGACAGGCACTTATTTTTTGTGATCTATCTAGTTTTTCCGTTGGCTCTCAAACGAAAAGTATTAAATATTCTCTGAACATCAATTTTTCACGTCACGTTTGAAATAGTAACGAATCGCTCAATTTTTCACAATTTATCTGTCAAGGAAAGGTTATCGAACTCTGTGCGCTGTTCATTTTCGCGAAGGGAGGACTTATTAAATGACACATAGATCCTCACGCATTGCTTTCGACTATTAACGACTTTCCGCCGGTATGGATTTGCATAGGAAGACAGCGGCAGTAGAGAGAGTCGATGGGAGAACAGAATCGCAGTCAAGATCCCGTCGTCCAAGCCGAACTCGGAGAAACGACGCGTTGTATCTCTTTTCCTCTTCCCTTTTTCTTTCTTTCTCTTTCCCTCGAATCCGCCTTCGCGCGCTGCAGAGGAGCAGCGTACGGCAATGTGGAGAGGACAGAAGGCCGATGGAATATATGCTACGCGCTCGTTGAATGCTCGTTTGCAGTATTCGCAGAGGGATCTAACAGAGAGAGAGAGAGAGAGAGAGAGAAACGGAAAAGAGTCAAGAGGGAGGAGAAAGCCTCGTCCGAACGGAACGGAATAGAAGGAAGAAACGCAGAGAGAACAGGAGAGAGAGAGAGAGAGAGAGAGAGAGAGAGAGAGAGAGAGAGAGAGAAAGAAAGAGAGGATGCAAAAGGTTCGGCGGGCCCGGTGAGGCTGGTCAATGAAAGACCGTGCGCGGCTATCGTGCAACCCTTCTCGAAAACAAAGCCGGATTCTCACCTTGATTTATCGCTTACTCCCGCTGTGCTCCACTCCGCTTATAACTTGGACCGAGCCAGTTGCAGCCGCCGCGCCTGGTAGCTGCTCGCACCCTGGCGAGAATTAATCCATTGTCTCTCGTCCTGATAAAAACGCACCGGCCGGCCCGTTCGATTCTAAACACGCCGGATGATAAAACACGCTCGATTCCACGACGATAGAACAAGTTCGTCGGTCGGTAGTCACTTTGCCGTGCTGCCGGACAGAGGCGCGCGTGTACGTGCGAAGAACACGAGTGAGCGATCGAGAACGACGAGAACACTAGATAGATTCAGATCCGTAAACATCAGGCAGCGTTTACATACGGCACGGCGTGCGCACATGGAGCGTCGCGCTGGGCGTGTTGATATGTACTCTACTGGTATGTACTCCGAATCGCGTTTATGCACAGGCACACAACGGAGCGGATTTCTCCAAATATTATTTTACGCGCTCGCTCGCTCACGGAATGACGAGAGAACACGACGAGAGTCGGGAGAAAGAAGTGACGCGCGCGATCCTACCACGACGACAGACACGGACTCACTGACTCCGAATTCCGACTCTCCGACTACTCCGACTACTCTCCGAGGCGACGCGAACCCGAGCGAGGAGACACGAGAGAGCTACGGAGAGTACGGAGTCAAAACGATCGTCGCCAGCCGCGAGTAGGACAAAGAGAACGAGCTGAACGAGCGGCGATGTGGAAAGGGAAGCGACGGAGCGACGACTGCTACTCTCGTACGTTTCCGTCGCTCTTCGGCCACGACTACCTCGGCCCCTCGGCTCCCCCTGCTGGCCCCTACCAGCAGCCTTCCCTTCGGCTTGTATAGTATACGCTATACCGGCTATACGCCAGCGAGCAGTGCACCGTCATGCATCTCTCGTCCCTCGGACGCTGCCTGCGCCGCTTGCCGTCGCAGTCTCTACTACTCGACTCTGTTTAACCATGCACGCGCGCTCGACGCTCGTACGGCGCGTGCATGTATTTATACGTATGCGGATGTATACGCGTACACAACTATACACGCATAGGAGCATGTCTCGCGAGGAGTCGCGGACGTAGCACCTCGTCGGGTGGTGCGGTGCACCACCTGTGTGTACATACAGTACATACACACGAGCGCGCGTACACGATGCGGAACGTGCGGATGCACATCCATCCCCCCTCCCCTCTCCCGACCACGACGCAGGGCATCGTCGGGGCCACACACCACACGCGCGCGGTGACGTCACGCGGTGGATAACGAGAGACGGTCGACCAGGATCCCTACTCTTCCTCCTTCTTTCCCTCTACCTCCTTTTCTGCTCCGAGTCTTCGGGATTCACGACCACTTATTATCAGTCTGCAGTTCTCTTTCTTCCTTTCTTTGCTTTTCTCTCTCTCTCTCTCTCTCTCTCTTTCTTCTTCTCGTCTCCTTTCCAAGTCGAGCCCGAGCGACTTACTGCTTTCTTTTCGGGCTGGTTACGAGCGGCGAGACGCGGTCATCCCCTCGGCTCGTAGGTGGATTCGCTCTCGCGTGGTATTAACGACGTCCCGTGTAGGTACAGTCACGACCGGTTCCGAGGAGGACCTACCTACCTCCTCGTATCGAGATCGAGGCTCGAGGACACGAAGCGAACGAGTTCGACGATCCCGGGTCCGCGTGCGCGGGTCGACGCGATAAACTTTTCAATTCGCGTGTCGCTGCCGGCAAATGATGCCTACCGTGTCGTTGCTGCGAATGATTCGTCGCTGAACGTTCGCTACACGATGGTAAACTTCATCGATAAAAGCGTCTGTAAAAATGTATGATTAAAGCAGTCGACTGTGGTGGGAGAAGCGAATTAATAAGTAACACCCTCGTCGTCGTCGTCGTCATCGTCTGGAATACCTGCGAGATATGAAGCCGTTTAAACGTCGCGAGAAACTTTTTTGTCGCAGGATTCCGGCTAAAAATACCGTCGACCTTCGTTTTTTCTGCCTGACTGCTCGCCATTCCGTTCGTTATCGCGCACGAGAGTGACGCCGATGTAAAATGGAGCCGTTCAGCATCATTGCGTAGAAAGAGAGAGAGAGAGAGAGAGAGAGAGAGAAAGAGAGTATCGCGTAACTGTCTGCCACCGGATTTTATGCGCTTTCGCGAACGTCACGTTGCGCCCACGATATGGACGTTCGTAGTAGACACGCGTGCGAAAAATTAGGCGTGTGAGAGATGTCGTTTATGTGTTTCGAAAGAAAAAAAAGGACGGGGAATTGGCATGTTTATTACGGTTGTAAACTCACGTACAATATGTGAAAGGCCGAATATTATATTGTACGTTGAATTTTCCGTAAGTCCGAATTTTGCGATATATCGTTTCTTTTTCTTCACTTCAAAAATAACACATCCAAAAAAAAAACATGATTTTCGAGTTATTGCACAGAAAGAAGGATTTTGCTGGAAGATTAAAAATTTTTCTGGATACAGATCTGAAAGTAATTTGATTGGACTTTCAAAATTATTTTGTTGGAAATTCAAACTGATTGCTACAGAATATCTAATTTTTTACAGTTCATATGCAGTTTCTAATAAAAGTTATTTTATTAATGGTCCAACAAAATTATTTACAAATTTAATTTTTTTTAAGCAAATTTTTTTTTAGCACAATCGATCTTTCCATGGATGAGCAAGGCAAACATTATCTTATCAATCATCAAAAGTGAATTAATTTAACTTTATAGAAAGTGGTTAAAATCGTCACAACTCAAAAAGACTAATTTTTTAAGAATTGTAAATAAAAATAATAAAACTAATACATATCATCATATTATTAAAAATATATTCTTTTTATCTATATTATTTAAGTATAGTTAATAATTTTTTTGTCAAAAAATAGTTTTTTCTCTTTCCTGTAAACTTAATTTTTTGAATTATCTCACTTTTGAAAAAAGTGAGTCATGTTCTAAACTTTTTATTTTTATACAATGCAGGTAATAATATAATAAGAGGGAACAGAGTAAAGGTGGAGAACAAAGCTCATATGCTGATTTAATTTGAATGTAGTTATACTACAAAAAATAAAATATTAATTTTTATTTATAGTGGACTTTCTGAGTTACGCAAAAATGTTGAGATTCATAAAATCTGTTAAGTTAAACTTAATAGTTTATTTTTTACAGTGATATGATTTTATACAGTTGAACTTAATTTAGAAAAGATATAATATAAAGGACATAATAACAAAATGTAGAAAAAGAGTCTCACGGAAAGCATCAAAAACATTTCCTATATCAAAAATCAGTTTCAAATACGTCAAAGAAGCCCTATTGTTGAGGAGACACATATTTACGATAGCATATCTCGCATATGCCAATAGCAATAGTCTTTTACAAATTCATTCATGCTAAACATTCGTTTCGACGCTCTCAATGTCAAACGAATTCCGTATCGCGATCCAACGTCAATCCTTCGAAAACCTTTCTTCATAGCTCGCGCATAGACGTCACTATGGATAGGCTCCTCGCGAGTATATACCTACGTTGTCAGGTTTCCTTTCAGACGACGGTAATATCCTAGTCGTCGTAATATTCTAGTCGATATCCGCGAGCTGCAAGAGGACACAAGGCTCTCAGGACCATCGGGCTTTTCCCCGCTGGCTAAGGAAATGACAAGAGGAAGGTTTTGGGTTAGTGATTCCTCTTCAGCGTCCGCACGTCTGCATCTTAACGTTGCAAAGGAACGGCGACGACGGTTCGACTCGGGACAGGTTCCGATTACCATTTCGCGAGGCTTCAGACGTAGAGTCTAGACGTTACTCTCGACCGGACGGCGAATGTAATTCCCCGTACGAGCCAGGTGGTCCGTTGCAATCTCTCGGCTAGTAATCGGATCGAGAGGGTAAAGAATGAGAGGGGGGGGGGGGAAGGATGGCTCGGGAGGAGTTTAAAGGTCAAAAGAGGAATGGCGATTCGACGAGGTCATGTGAATTCCTTTCTGCAAATTTGCATCGCAGTAGCTTAGTTTTAATGAGCTGTATACCAAGATATATGACTGTCACGCAGAAAGAACGATTTTGCTGAGATATCTAAAACTTTAGTTAGATACAGACTTGAACATCAGTTTATCGGATCATCAAAATAATTATGTAGAACGCTTAAGGCTCCTTTTATTATTTAGATTTGGTGATCTATGAAGCCAGTTCGGAGAACTTGGCAATCTGCAATTGTCGGTAACTCTTATTGGTTTAAGATCTCCTTAACACGGGAATACTCTTGAACTTTTTTTACATAAATGATTATCTGATGTCTTGATACCCCAATTAAAATTACTATTATTAATATTATTACATATTATTAATTATTTTCCGATTAATTAATATTTGACAACATTATAGACCATATTCAGAATGCGCTTTTATACTGTTAGAGTGTATTTAGCATATAGTTTACATTACGTGTACTATAGAATTTCAGACAGAAAAGCGTTCATTAATAAAAGCGCGTTCTGAATACAGATCTATGAATATGAATTTAATCACACTTTTATGGAAAAAAGTAACTAGAAACAAATATAAACATATTAAATAATCTGATATAACAGTATTTTTTAAAAATAAATTAATATAACGCTTTTTATGTTTTTTCGAGTTTTTTGATAAAATTACATATTTAAAGGTACGTAAAGAATAGTTATAAAAAAAAGAAACATACGTTAAACAATATTTTATAACAATTCATATTTTTTCGTCGCTGGGATGAAAAATATCCCAGATGGGTTTTCCCAGGTTAAATGTTGATAACAATGCAAAAAGTTTTAATATTCTAGCAAGTTTGAACCATATACATACATGAAGAAAAATATAAAGTAATATGCGTTAAAATTCTAGTCATTTGGAATTGACAGATCCATATAAGAATAGGCGCCCACTTACGTAAAATTTACTTTACTTTTTTAATAAATGAGCGATCGTTCAATTATAGTCATAGTAGTTATGCCATACTATAAAAGATATTTTTTGTTGTAAAGTAAATTTTGAGAGTTGTTGCTTACAATATCTTAAGGACAGTATGATTTACTTTATTGTAAGATAATAATATTTGAATGGATTTTTACTATAATTATAATATATTTTTTTACTTTACATCTCTGATATTTTTATATTCTAGGCAGGTTAAGTTTGTCATGAGTTTGGCAAAAATAGCCAGAATATTTTTACTAGTTTTATAAAATAAAAATTATCACATTTTTCTCTGTGTATAATTATTTTAATAGCCCAAACGAAATTATTTTCAAATCTACATATATATATATATATAGCTAAATTTTTAGATACTTTAGCAAAGCCATTCCATACGAATGCAAATATAATATGCATTTATTTCTAGTGTATCCGATGATAATTTAATGCGTATGATTAAACATGCATAAAGTCATTTCAGGTCACTAATCGCGTTATGAGAACCGCTGCAATCTAGCAAATATAATAGACTGTTTTGCTAACGCGATTTATCGGAACGTTGTAACCTAATAAATAACAGACTGTTTTGTTACCACGATTTATCAGAATGTGCTATTTGCGAGTATGATTTATAGGTGCAGAGGTAATTTCTCTAACAATAAGGGGTGATAAGCATACGTCGCGTATAAGTCCGAACGATAACATTTATCCAAATCTATTTGCCTTTAAATTTATAACTTTCATAACTGTCGTACTTTAATCGTTCTATTGTTATAAGAAAAGTTATAAATAGAGCCGAGCTCTATGTCATTGTATTTCATTTTTATTATATATTCTCTTCAATAACAAAAAATACATTAAAGTAATTTCATAAACTTTTCCTTTTCATAAACAAAAATTATTGTTCGATATATATATATATATATATATATATATATATATATATATATTACTAGTTCAAAAAGTTTGATAAAGAAATCCAATAAAGAAAGTATCGATGTTGCCATTTCACTAAATTTGGTGAACGTTTCCTAGACACGATAGAAATGGTGTAGTTGTACAATGTTTGGCAAGACGAAGTTTTCTGGAGGAGTGCAGATACTCAATACCGCCGAGATTGCATAGAGACGAGGGAGATATATACATATATATATATATATATATATATATAGAAAGAGAGAGAGAGAGAGAGAGAGAGAGAGAGAGAGAGAGAGAGAGAGAGAGAGATGCAGGAAACGATTCCCGACGCATATTGAAGTCTATGTTGAGATATTCGCCCCCTGTGGATTTTCGACTACGAATACAGCGTCCGCGACCACCCCCGCACTCATTGTTGGGTCACGGTTGACAGTTACGCTCTGCGTCCACCAGCCAACGAAGCCAAAACAGGGGATTCTCGAGGGAGATCTCGTCGGGTCTTTCGCAAAGGAACTCTGTCACCCCCGAACTTCGAGTAATGTCGCTTTAGAAAGACCCCCCCCCCCCCTCCCCGCCTTCCCCAACCCTCGAAAAGCAATTTATCTTGAGAAGCCGGAGCGAACGTTAAATGGATTTCCCTTTCAGAGGTATTACGCGTTTTTATTCAACGTAAAATTAGCTTATAGTCGTGGGGCGCGGCTTTCGCACCCGATTGTTCGAGTGAATCGTCTCCAAGATTCTCTTTCTCTAGGTGAGAATGGAAGACGAATCTTCCAAATTTCCCTCCACGGCGGCCGACTAAGTATTGTCTCATGGGTCGATCGTGCGAGTCGACACGCGATGCATGCTGCCATGTTTACTGTTTATCATGTGAATCGTTAAGAGACCGGAGGACATAATGACGGGGGGAGCGTGAATAAATTACTCTCTTAGGAGCGTGTTTAAAAATCTCACGATGTAAACAATCGTCGGTTTTGTCGGGAGATAGTGAGGAGGTAGATTACGACTTCCTGTCACCTATTATCACATGTGGTATGCGCTACATAATGCGTCGCTACATAATCGCGCGTACCGGTAGGGTTGGGTGGTCAGGGACCGTAGATAACGCCGTCGTATCAACGTGAACACTGCACCAATTCCAGGTGCACTCTTGCACTTTTAAGGTTCTCATAATAATGCGTCATGCTCCGACCGTATGATTTAGTCTTGGTTCGTTTGTGTCTTGTAAACACGTTTAAGAGGAACTGATTATACACAACTCTTATAAGTGGATATAAACTCTAAACGATTTTAGAAATATTTTCTAGAATCATTTCAATTTTTATAATTTTTTACACGGCTATTTATAAATAAAATAGCAATATATAAAGATCATAGAGTCGTTCTTTACATTAGGATTTAACCAAAATGCTTTATACGCGTTCACCATCAAAGAAATGTAGTCTTGTTAAGTTGTAGTCTTCGTTCTGTTTGCGGCGCAGAGAATAAAATTGATATAAATTAAGTGCCTCTCCCTAAAACGAAAGACGAAACTCTCTCTCTCTTGAGGAACCCTCATCATATGTATGTTAGGTAGAGACGTTTCTTTTTTGAGTGCCATCGCTCACAGATTAATATGAGAGTCAAGTGACCAAACGTTCGTTCCTTGTCTACAAGAGATGCGGCTGCGTTGGAGATGGAAGGACGACGAAGGATACTACTTGGGCGATATACTACACGAACTCTCCAGGGATCTGTAGACCATCTCCAAGACATAGTCTCTTACGTATAGTCCTTCACTCGAAGATGTAGACTTTTTCAGTCTTTGGGTCTAGACAGCAACTTCCGTCTTATTATATGTTTCTGAAAAGCATGCAATCGTCCCTTTGTACAGTATATTTGGTAGAAGTTTGCAAACAAGTAAAAAGACTAGTCCACCCTCGATCGAACCTTCACAACTTTTCAAATCGAACTCGAAATTGAATTGCGGTTTTATTGTTTTAGTTACAAACGTTATTAAAAATGGAATTAAAAAAATAAATAGCAAATAAAATGTTTTCTTTATTCTAGGTAATTTTAATTGTAGCATTTTTTTCGTCAAAATTTATTTAATTCAAATTATTTATAAAAAGAAATTGTACGTATATATTTATTCATATATAATAAAGAAATTCGAAACTTTATTTCATTACTATTTCAATTTTATACACGAGTAGGAAATAAATTATTTTTCTTTATTCTTAATAAATGTTTCAAGTAAATAATGTCTAAAAATGGATTAAACACTTTACAAAATAATTGTTTCTTTTCAATCTACATCACAATTTGAATTTAAATATTCTATGCGCGTTTATTTTTACATTTTACGAAACATGTAAATACGTACATTACGCTATGTTATAATACATAAAGCACAATTTAAGAGGAAACTATCAAGAAAAGTTTCCAGTGAAAAATCTAATACAATTTTTGAGTCGGAATGTTCTTTCACTTTTTTGAATTCGCTGATGCTGAAGAGCACTTTTCTTCGAGAGGACTCGTTTTGATTCTCGCTTCTGCTCGCGTATACATAATACATATATAACTGCGTTATCGTGCATGTTGCACGCGATAAAAGAGGATAAACGTAAGCATTCACAGCTGTCGACGGAGATATAAAGCTAAGGCGACCTCGGTGAATATTCGACGATGAAGTGTTCGGAAACGGGCGCGCACTGCTCGAGGATAAAAGACGCTGATTCCTACAAATCTCGCGACGAAGCCTGACATTCAAGGCGTAGGCAGCACGGTTGGTGCGCGAACATGCACCGCCAAGTAGTAACCCGAGATGAAAGGTACGGCAAAGATGCCAGAGCGAGATTTAATAAGTGTCACGGTACAGGTAGGCGATGTCCTAACATTATAAAGCCGCCTACGGAGAGTTGGATTTCTTGACGTCTCCCGATAATTCTATCGTCGCATCGGACACCGATGGGATGCGTGATCGTGTCCTCCCAACGATCGTCGTAGAACGTGCATCCGCTTTCCGATCGACGTGTCTTACCGAAATGTAACAGTTCGATCGAGGAGCAAATCGCTGGCACAGTGATCGCGAAAACATGGGATTTTGATCGTATCTCCACGGTCCATTATGGCGGTATCGGATTCTATCATCTATGTTACTAGGCTGTGCTCGAATCCCTTTCCACCTTCGGCTTGTATCGATTCGGGGACAAAGGTCCTAATTAACAATTCCTGTGGCGACGATTCGGTTGTAGAGGATAAGACTCACATAGGCGTAAATAACATATTTTATGAAATTATACGGAAAATGTATCAATTAATTATGTTATTTTCTGTGCAATAAGATTGACCAATAATAAATAGATTATATTTAATTTCTTTATATCCTTAATGTTATAAACGTTTTTTTCTTTTATTTATTTTCGTCATCTCATGCTTCTATATATATTTTCTTCTATTTTACTATTTATGTGCATTTCTAAATTTTCACAAATCATTTCAAAGTTGCATTTCAATATATATATTTTGTCTGCGATGTTTATCTCCGTATATTTTTCACATGCGATAAATAAGATATCAAATTTTCTTGGGCGTCCAAAAAAATAACGGCTCGTTATTTGGCGACGGAATACAAATTTCTGTGATCCGGAAAGATGTAAACATGTAATACAAGAAGTCTTGTCTGTTTGCGAGGATTAAAGATTTCTTCAGTTTCTTGGAAACTGAGGCGCATGGCAAAACTTTCCTTCGACATTTAAAATATATGCTTTTCAACAACACTCCAGTGGCACGGCCATTCTCTGTCAGCTTTAAATGGATGCGATCCTTGAGATCGTATCGGCGGTGGGCCTTCCTACGTCGTAAGATTGAACTCTGGGATGAAGCCCTTCATTCACCTCCCATTTTCATGTAAAAATTATATTCTATTTTTCCAAAGCCAGGTGACGTGACAGCAATACTCGTTACACCGGTCCGTAACGCGCAACTAGTCTTTCCACAAATAATATCTGTGCATGACGACGGTGGTTCTCATCGGTTTGCAAAGAAAAAAACGTAAATTTCTATCTTGCACAAGGAACGTGTAAGCTCGAATTGTCAATCAAACCGACGCACCAATCATATACGTGACTCGAGATTCATCAAATGACGAGGCGTTTTCATTAGTATGCAGCAGTTATACGTAGCCATCATGTATTCATGTATGTTGTTTTGGCCATATGTTGCCAGTTAATTAAAGAATTTAACGATAACAGTCGCGAGTAAAATTAATTATGTACTATCCACAATTTCTTATGAAGGAAAATTGTATCGATAGTTTCTTTACATTGCCTGCCTTTCGCAATGATGAGCCATCAGCGATGGATAACGAGGGCCCATTATGACTCGTAAATCAAAGTTTATATGAAGTACAAGTACATTTATTTAGCATAATTACATGATGTCTAATAGCAATACACATTCAAATTTAATTAACGTTCCAATAACTTAATAGTTCTGTTTTAAAATTATTAACTATTTATAATATGTACATAGAATTAAATTAAAATATTTAACAAAAAAAAAAAACATTTTTCTGGTGCGTACACTCAGTGAAAAAGACATGGCAGCAGCAACTATGAAGATAACTATATAAGTTTTATAACTGTATTATTAAAACTGTAAAATATTTAATTTTTTTTAGCTATATGTACGTTCTACATATAAAACTTGTATAGTTGTCACCTTTATAATTGTCATCACTATGTTTTTTTTCTCTGAGTGTACAATAACATTATAGTATATTGAAAAAATAATCTGGTAATAACTACTAAATGTTTAATGAAATAATTTCAATCAAACATTTTCGGTTAATATAAAATAATATAAAATAATTTTATTTAAAATATTTAGTATTATATATCAAACATAATAATATTATATAATCAATCATTTGATAATAACTATTAAAAAAAATAAAAATTTTGTGTTATATTAACTGAAAATTTGAATGAAATTATTCACGTAATACTTGGTAGCTATTACCTGACTCTATTTTTAAATATAGACAAAGGTATAGAACCTACATGGTGCAATGCAATATTTATGTCATTCTCTCGGATTGCGTACCATTACATGTGTTAAACAATGGGCCACTAAAATCCGTAACAAAATCCGGAAAAATTACCGCATGTGCCGCATGTGATACATAATGCAGTAAAAGTTAACGATGTCGACTTTATACGACCGAGGAAATGATCCGAACGTATCGTAGAATTGCAAGACAAACAGATCCCTCGTAAGGCTATTTCACGCGTGACGGTGTGACTCGGTTTCTCAATAATCGACGAATCCAAGTGAGGGACAGGAAATTCGCATTCCCATATCAGAATTACGTACAACACGTATGTATTCATGGTTTACTCACGCCGCGAGTTCTGTAATAAAGCCGTAAAGGATGGCGCCCCGTAAATTCGACAGAATATTATGGTACGCAGCCAAGCCTCTTTCGTTTGTCGTAAGACTTGTGGCCGGTGATCACGCTGAAATTTACCGACGTGTCGACTCCCATCGTATAACTGCGCGTGCATGCCTCTCCGCCCTCGGCGTGTAAACGCGCGTATATTTATCAGAGAAACGCGTCGATTCGCTGGTAACTACACACCACCGCTATATGGTATCCGCATCAGACACCAGGGACGGATACAGTGTAATCTTTCGGAACCATAACGTTTTTGCAGCCGCGCGCAGCCGCGGGCCTGCCGCTCGCAATTAATTTCACCGACTCTCGTCGGCGGCCGTTTTTATGCCGCTGCATTTTTTTATGTACGTCAAAACGGACCATTAAAAGCGCGGACGTGTGGAAAATGTAGCGCGTAAAACGAAAATTCTGTTACACTGTACGCGTACATTTTTTAATGCCGGGTGATCCCGCGCGTGCGACATTCACAGATTTCTCTATCCATCCGAGTTCCATCCATTCCGGCTTTCTTTAGCAAAGGTAGTCCGATAATTCAAAGCTAAATCAAGTTCCTGTTTGTATCTATAAAGTGTACTACTAGATATAAATTGTAAGCTTACGTATTGAAGTTACAAGATATAATCCGCCTAAGCGCTTAACTCCTTTAAGTAAAATATATCGATGTCTCAGTAATAATGATCACCTTTTAGCTTAACTTGAGAATTATCACTGGATTACAGCTGTAATATTTTTTTATTATACTTCGATGGTGAAATTGAAATTATATTATTATGTTTTAGTGATGTTCTTAATTGTGTAGCTGAAGTTTTTTTCAGTTATTTATCAGAATTGCTAAGTAAGTAAAAAATGTTTAGAATCTTAGAGAATAAAAAGAAAAATTCTTAACTTTTTTCGGAGATAAATATAATCGGAAAATGATTAACTGAAACACATAAAATAGTGCAAGCGTTTATATAAGTACGGTGGATAAGAATGTTGAGACATTATCCGGTTCAGTATTCCATGATACAAGATAAGTCGTCTTATCTATCGTCGCGTAACTACAGTAGTCTCGGAAAAAGATTCGAACCGTTATGTGATTATCTCCAACAGCCCCTTTCGACAATCGGACATAAAGAAATCTTTGTGCCATTGTGTATAAACTGCATGGTGGTCCTATTTACCTGAACATCGAACTCAGATAAATAATGATAAGACCAAAAGATATGTGACATACTCCATTCGGCTGGCCGTAAGGAAAGTCTCGTTCAAATAACTAATGTAATGTTGTGACTTTAATATAAATATGTATGCAACGTAATAATTAATTATCACAGGATTTGCAGTAACGTCTCGAAAGTATGAAATGATGGCGCGCGAGATAATGTATGCTTGGCTACAGATTAGGGCGAAAACTACCGATATTTACTACGGCATAAACGCGGGAGCACTCATAAATCCCGAGATTACAGTCGAAAGTTTTCTTTTCAGCGTGAAAAGTTCGTAAGTCAGTTCAAATCGCATTTGCCGTCTCGGTAAGTTGCCTTAATTGCACTGCTCTGTGGTACCCTTATTACCCATGCTCGCAAACTGAGTCCTTTATTTATAGCCTGCAGGATATTCCCCGATGAACTTTAAACATCTATAAACCATAAATTTTGAATCCAAAGAGGTATGCAAGCACAATACGCCTCGTCGATACTGAGTAAAAAAAGTTCTCAGAAGTTTGTAGCCTTTCCATAAAAGTATATTAACTTTAAAAAACTCTAAATCTCTTATTCCAGTTTCAACACTTCTGGGAATATAACAGATATATAAATATTAGAAAGGCAACATATAATATGCTATATAAATAAAAAAATATGCAAATATATTTTAATATAAAAATAAAATTATTATTAAGTACATAAAATTATAATTAGACGCAAAATATTGTATAGAAAATATCATTCCATAAAGGCGGTGCATCAAAAAAATTTTTAAAGATATATAACCGTGTTGCTGTATTATTTTTACTATTAAAAGACAATTTATATGCTATTTGCAAAAAAAGAAAACAAATATAAGATATATTGTCGGAGAGTTGCTTTGTCACACACTGACCTTTACAAAAAATTTTGTTGATGCACCGCCTTTATGAAATGATATTTTCTATACAATATTTTGCATCTAATTGTACTTAATTACAATTTTATTTTTATATTAAAATATATTTGCATATTTTTTTATTTATACAGTATATTATATGTTGCCTTTTTAATCTTTTACAGATATTAATAATAACTTTTAAAAATATTATTTTGTAATTGAAAGAGTTTATCTCAAAGCGTCGAATAATGCTTTGATAATAATAATATATTATAATAAATAGAAAATCTCATTCAATTGTGTTTACGGAAAGTCGTTTGCTTGTCGATACGTTAAATAGAAAGACCTCTTTGATATATGTATCCTTTGTGCGTGACCTGATTCAGTAGTTAATATTACACACCTTTTTACGTTATATTAATAGCTTGTGATACCTGACGATCACATTATGGAACAATAATCATAAAAGAATAATATTTCTTTCGCTGATAATGTTTTGAACTTTTGCGGGCGATGATGTGTATATCAATTTTATACTTTTGAATTTCGATACGCTAAAGAAAATAGTTGAGACAATCGGAATTTGTAACTACCTTCGAAAGGATACAGTGCAGTTGAAAAAAGATTCCTTTTTATCTATTGCAAGCTGAAAAACTTTTCGTACCGACTAAAAATAGCTGACACCCATGATATTCTTGGAGATCAAGTGGATCGCTTCGGTATCGGGATCATCGTTACGCTGAGCATACATCGCAGTGAAGTAAAAAATCCCATGAATTATTTAAGATCGCGCTCCGTAGCTCAGTGTTATTTTAATTCGTGGCATATTTTCATATTCAAATGCATGCTACGCTAGCAGACCCTTAGAAAGAACGTTCATCTTCGATCGGTGATGAATAGACATTATATGTTTTCTCTTTCCTTCTCTCTAAAAACTCCCCCTGTTCCCCGTGTCTGCCTCTCTCGATCGTTTCTCGCCTCGTGGATGATCGTCATGTCGACTTCGGGTGGCAAGCGGAAGCGAGTTCTCCAGCAGAGAGAATAAGAGAATCGCAGAAAGAGAGGAAGAAAGAGAAAACATACAGAGGAAGAAATGTGTGAAGATGGAACATTTCATATTCAGGAGGCGTAAAAACAATCGTGTAAGTAAGAGCGTACCATGCCACATATAAATTGGATGCTAAGTAAAAAGATAATTCCGATGTGGGATGGATTTACATCGTCTGGAACAAGTCACGAGCCTGTAAATTCCCGAGGGTATATACAATCACGAATAGATTAATTGCAAATTTAGCATTTTCGGCTACACGCAGATTTCATAATTCACGACCTTCTTTTCCGCGTGTATATTTTACCAGTGGTCCACGAATCAATTCCACAGCTATCTCAAAGCAACGTACCAGATGCTTAATGCTATTTCTGAACGATCTGAACTCGCGCGAGCGATTGTGCGTCTTCCCATGCTGAAGATATCGACGCGGTTCGCGATCAGTCGCGGGAAAATATCTTCGAAATTCGAAACTTAGATTAACTTCCAGGTGCCGCACGAACTTTTCTCATTCGCGTTGGGGGATCGATTAAGTATCGCCAGGAAATTCGAGACTCGGAATAAACTGTTACACGACACCGCGCTGTCACATCGGGCTCGCAGCGCGAGAAATTTCTCCTCCTCCTCGAAGTAGCGTTAGACCTCGCATGAAGAAAAAAATCTCGAAATCGGAAACCTGGGATACATACACCTCCTGGAATTCTCTTCTCTTCGCTTTATGACTGTTATAAATCTTTACTTTTGTTGGTCATTTGTTGTAAGTAATCCATATCCATAGTATTCTATCTATTGTTTGTGACTATTTATAAAGTAATTGTCAAAGCAATTTTTTTATTCAATATCGAGATGCTGTATTTTAGAGATTGCGAATAACAATGATCGACAAAATTTCATTTTTCTTACGTTAAATTGATCTGACAGGGTGTTTCTTATAATATGTATTTCTTGCGCTGATTCGAATCTATCAAATTTATGAGGAGAGAGAGAGAGAGTAGTGTTTCTATATATCACGTACTTAAAAATTCCTCCACTTATCTCTTATGCTTAGATATGAATAAATAATTCATAGGGAATAACTATTCAATTTAAAATGATTTTCTACTTAAAACCCATTAAAAAAATCATTTTAATAAAGAAAAAGATCCCATACAATGAGCTGTGTAAGTTTTTAAAAAGAGATACAGGTTACAAAAAATTACAGAACAGAATAAATTCTAATCTTATTTCCAAAATTAGCGTAAAAAATACATAAGAATCAGCTAAAATCATTTAATAAAATCATTATGGACTAGTGTAATCATTTACATCAGTCAACTTGCAGCCCATCTGCGAATTTTTTGCAACCTATCAGTTCATAGCTCAAAATGTAGAATTATTTTTTATTTTAGACATGCAAATGAAATAAACATTAAATACAAAGTGGTCTAAAAGATAAATTTTATTTGTTTCTAAAAAATGACTCTCTAAAAACGACTCTTTAAAAAAAATTGCGCATTACTGATTTATACAATACTTAAAAATGAAATAGAAACATATGCGAGATCATTTCTCTCTTTTCCTATACAAAGAATCGTAACCAAAAAAAAATTCTTGCAGTTACACTATTGTATGTAATATTGTTTTAATTAACTCATTTTATTAGAACTACTTCTATTATAGGCAATAAGTTAGTATATTTAATATTCGTCATAATTCAAGGCGTATAATAAATAATCATGAATCATCTTCCTCCCCTTATCTTTCGCATAGAATTTATCTTAACGTAGATCATAAAATGAATTATCAGCATTTTCTCTACTTGTCTCGCTTAACGACTAAACCATCGCACCGTGGCACCAAATTCGATGGCGCAACTGGATTAGCGTGCAACTGGAATGAACAACTCGCTCGATAGCGATGGGGCGCCCAGCGGGGCAGACGCGCAATATCCTGGTCGTGGTCTGTTGGAAGTTGTTCATAAAACGTTCGTAGGATCAACTGGTTGAATGTATAACGAGAGAACGGGTGCGAGTGCGATGAAGAAAGAGAGGGATGGACCGGAGGAGGATGGCGGGTAAAAAAAGGAATTGAAGGCCGATGGAGGGAACGCGAGAAGAGGGACTAAGGAAAATAGAATGAAAGAGAAGGAGTCGAGAACGGGCCTGTAGATTCTACGGGCCCGTGTTCGCTGTACACCACACGCTGAGTGACTTATGACAAGCGATATCGCAGTGGTTCTCATGGCAAATTTATTCCCGCCGTCACTCTCGCGCCGCGAATACGATGCCACGTTCAACGATCTTGCCCCCGAAGATTGTCGGTATGGAACAGGATTTATTGGTGTCATTAACGTGGATGGTTTTATGGGGGCAAGAGCGCAGCGTTTGAATATTCTCTCGCGCTGTTCTATCTGCGAGAGACTTCCGACTACTTGCCGTCGGTAGATCCCATTACCCATTTTGGTTGGCTGGTCGGTTTCGTGAAACGAGACACTCGCCACGGGCTGGATCAGGCAAGGAGGTTGTAAGCGTCGCGGAAGATATATGCGAGCGAAAAACGGACGCGACATATGATATGTCCGGGCGTTGGTTTAAAAGAAATGACAGATACAGCGGTTGTTGCTTGACCGCGCGCATCCATGCCGATAACTTTGCACCTCGCGTTCGCTAGAAGGGAGCACCACGTCGCGTTATTACGACGATAATGGCGGACGAAACGGGGCTGTTGAAGCGGGATTGTTAACGAAGAATGGAAACTTTAAGAGTTATTAAAACTGCATTACTCGTAATGACAAACAAGCGACAGAGCGTACCAATGACGATAAATAAACTTTGTCTCCCTCCCCCCTCCTCTCCCCTCCACCCCCCGTTGTGGAGGCATTAAGATGCAATCTCACTCTATAACTTCCCACAGAATTTCTGACTGTGTAATCATCTCTCGCTGCTGGCAACGACATTTTTCAAGCAACTATACGCTTGAATTCATCGACATTATTACCATTCTCTTCCTCCTCGGAAAGAGAGATTCTCGATTTAATCTTTATCTACTAATTAATCTTAAACGGAAGAAGATTTATGATAAATTAATTTTACACCAGACAGTTAACTATAAGTTACCGATTTCTAACGTTACAGGTATATACCTGCCACACTGTTAGATAATAAAGGGGTAACCTAATCCCTTGAGTTGAATAACATTTTGTTATTTCTAACTTCCTACAAAAATAATTAAAAATAATTCAAATTGAATAAGTCAAAATTGAATTTGACTTTATAAGCTCAACAGTGTATACCTCGATTCGTCATATGAATGTGGGTTTATGATAACCACACTTTTTGCATTGTTCGGAAAATTTATTGAATCTCAATGTATGTTTAATCTGATTACAAAAGAGCGCACACCTGTGGCGATACAAATGTGATCACCACAGGTGGGTACCAAATGTCGAAACAACGAACAAAATACTTGAATCTGCCAGGAGAAGAGGAGAATCTGCCGTCATCTCAAGAACAGCTAGGTGTGTTATTTTGATAGTAGGTGACGGTGGTAGCCCCGTCGTTTAAAAATTGTCTCGAGCATTTCTACCTGGCCCTCTTCGAAAAACAGCTCGACGCTGTCCCAACCGTGATGTTTATCGTGCGTCCTCGTGCATCCTGGGAAACAGCAAGATGTTTCTACCTACGCCTCTTGTATCTTGTAGTAAGCATCGCTTAACGAGAAACTCGGGACATCAGGGAAGGAGTAAGCCGTCGCTTGTTGGCACGTTGAAAACAGTTGACAGGCCTCACAAGGCTTGCTCGCTATTAAGTTTTCGAGAGAGCCGTTATCCTCTCGAGACGTACGGGAGACAAAAAACTTACTAACGGGTCTGTCCGATAAAGACGATCGAGTCCTAATTTCTCTAATATAAAGGAGAACTCGTGAAAGTTGCGCGTCTCATGGCATACATGATGCATCAATCGGCACATAAAACGTTTCTCAAGATTATGTGAATAAAATAGATGACCTGTGCTACTGTCGATGAGTAGCGTGAAGAAACAATCATCAACTTCCCATCTACTTGAGTAACAACGATCTATGTGTGTATTGTGTAGTGTAAATTTTCTTTTCACGCGTAAACCACGTAGGCGGTTAATGACTTGTAATGACTGTACTTTCTCTTCTTCTCAATTTTAAAGAGGTCTCTATTCAAATAAGCTGAACATAACTTGTAATTCTTTTATATTTAAAAATTAATTATACTTAATTATACAAAGTGTCTTAATCTTTAGAGAAAAAAAGGACGAAATTTAATGTTTGTCACAAATTGATCTGTACTGAATATTCAGTCGACACAGACAAAAAGTAACATAACTAAAAGTAATATGACATTAATGTTATAATTTCGCATCCAACATGTAATTATCATGTATATATTAGGTTTGTTGTTTTCTTTTTCTGCATTCTCGAACTGCACACAATGTAATAAATTGAAGTGAAACAAACGTACATCAATTCAGAGAATGCAAGTATAAAAAGCATATCTATTGTTAAATGTGCAATTATAATTGATATAATGTTACTTTTCATTTTTTGTCGACATTAAGGGCTAATCTACATGTAAATTTGTAGATCTTTGCTTTTTATCATTTTTTTACTTCCAGTCTTTTGTCTTTTATCTTATTTCTTTGTTTTTATTTATCCAAGATAAAAGTTGATAAATATTGGAAAAAACAGAAAATATGTGATAGAAGAAATATAATTTTGTAATCTTTACGGTTATCGTAAAGTAAAACGGCACAAAAAAGGCAAGACGTAAAAAGTAAGAAATAAGAAATAAGAAGCAAAAAGCACATTGTGTAGATTACATTAAGTATTAAAAGAGCAAAAAACTTTGGTATAACACTAATACTGTTAATATTATTAATTATTCCAAATTTAATTAATGTTTAGAGGTATCTGTGTACTCAGTGCTGAAAATTTTAGCGGGCATTCGTGCTCAAAGTCTTGCCTGGGGATTATTTGAGTGTACTCAACGGGATGCTTTGAAACGAGGTAATGGCTGGGAATTGTGAAACGCGTACGCGAAGTGTTTTAAGGCGCCCCTTTCGTTTACGCACCCATAACAGAACAGGTGGCCACAATTGGCCTTCTCGTTTCTCTTCCCAATTACTACGTCGGCTGGTTGTCGGCCGCCGTGGAGGCTGTCGTACGCCAATTAATTTTGGGAAGCGACTCTTTAATTCTTGATATTCATTACGTTTCAACTCCATAGCTGTCACACAGCTGTCTTCAGAATCTCGGCAAATTTACTAACTAGCGAAATATAATATTTGTACACAGATTGTGCGTAAAAAAATAATAATGTTAGCGTTTTCTTTTTCTTTTAAAAACTTATATCCTTAAGACTGAATTATCAGCATGTGGTAACAAATAAAAACGTATGTATTTTAAGTGCTAAGCTTTTTGCGCAATCCTTTGCGCCATCGATTAGCTTGACACAATATTAATTAAATTGTGTATTAAGTTTCTGAAGAGAAATGGGTGAGTTATATAAAGATTAATCCTCTATCTAAACTTACGAAGAGCCTAACATTTAGAAAAGAATCTCTTTACGTTCTGCTCCGAGATTAAGTGATTCAAGCAACGTGATGTAAATAATGCACATTCACCGAACGGTTGGTCTGCTATTGAAATAACACGGTGGACTGTTGTTTGACGTATATACGCCCGCGGGTATCCCTAGAGAATTCCGCGAATTGCGAGGTAACGTTATACGACAACCAATTACTGCCGGTTAATTTGTTGCATCGTCGCTCGGTAACTGTTCGCTCGCGCGCACGTGAATCACCAACCACGCCGTGATATCTCCGCTTCGGCGTTTCGGGGGGAATCCTGGCGGTTCGCCAACCCCCTAGATCCTCTCTCTCTCTCTCTCTTTCTCGATCGCTCGTTCTATCTGTCTTTCTCTTTCTCTCTTCCGCGTACGCGGCTTATTCCAGTAGTGTAAGGGCGTAGCTCCAATCGACCGTGGCTGATCGGACCTCTACCGATGCCCCGTATACTATATATCGAATGTAATGTCGGCAGGAAAACGCGTAACTCCGTGAAAGTCGCTCGCGACGGCAGGGTTGGCCGGCCGGCGGATTGAGTTACCACCGGGGGCGAAAAGGGATGCCCTTTCCGGGCCACTTGTGGTTCTTCGTTCACACCTCATCCCTTCGTTAACCACACGGTAAAAAGACCCCCGAAGACGCGAGTATGAACGTACATGGTGGTTCGGGAACGGTGCGATATGGCACGAAAGGTGAAGGGTAAGAAGAAAGGATTGCGCCACAAGGATGGAGAAAAGGGGAGGAATAAATTGTACGTAGAGTTGGGGTTTGAAAGAAAGAGAGAGAGAGAGACAAAGAAATAATGGATTTCTTGGGAGCTTCTTAAACATATGTCAAACGTAATTCTTTCAATTTTTCCAATTGATTTTTCTTCCAGATAACTGGACAATCTTGATGCTCGCCGACATTTACCTCATACATCTCTTTCGCCCGTCTTAACTGTCACGCTGATCGATCACCCTTCGTGAATGCGATATTTTTAACGTATCGAGCGACCGATGACTTTCCAATTTCGTTTAACTTGAAAACTAACATTTTAACTAACGTCGTTATTTATTGCAGAAAATAGGGGATAGAATTAATTGCAATATTGCAATATGATCTTAAGAATTAATTTACCTACAGTGTTTGATAAAATGTATGTGTGTGACCAGTAATCTCGCAAAACAATTTTCCAATTCAAACTATTTTTCTCTATCTAAAGAATTATTGAAAATATTTCCCTAAGTGCTATTCTTCATTTTATACAAGATATCAATACTCGAAAAAAATAAAATTGAAAAAGAAATAAGAAACAGATTTAAGAGAAAGCTTGGTCGACTAAAGCTCAACCAACAAACTCTAGAAAGAAATTGATTAGGTGCAGCAAAACGCCTCGGTTAAATTCTCACGGTAAAAGCCGAGAGTACGTCGTTCTTTGCACCGTGGTAAAAACCGCACGTACACCTTCAGTTGACAGTCGTAGCTGAAATCAAATGTTCCACTTCGACGATCTATTCTCGCTGAAGTTTATTTAAGCGACACATACCACTATGGAATCCCTAGTGTAGCGTTTACCGTGTCTGCCGTCGTGACTTCAACGAAAGTTCGTTGCCCTTCGCGGTTCAACTCGAGCCCCGCTTGCTCCGCTCGCCAACCAGCAGCAACGCGGAGAGACAGTTAGAAATTCTTTTGAATATTCGACGGCTTTGTACGACCTACCGCGCGACTTATCGAGGAAAGTTGTTAGCTACAGCGGTAAAGTGGTCGACGCATTGTTACGGTCCGTGGCACATAGCAAAAGCGAATACGCGAAAGCGAAAATTCTCGACGGTCGACGATAACTACGTCAGCGTTTCGATCGTCGAGAAAGAGAGAAAGAGAAGCGTACTCGAGGCCTTCTTCGCGATTGGAAAACAGAAAGATCGCTGTTTCATTTCGTCGACGACGAAGAGAGGTGGAGACGAGAATGTTGTATTTTTCTTCTTCGCGTCGCGGACTCGCAGAACAGCTGAATTCGCACGTATCTGACTTTCGAGAATCGATGACCGTCGTCAACGACGGAAAACCAACGAGCGCGATCGCGGCGTGGCGTGGCGTGGCAAAAGGGAGGAAGAGCCACCATCGCTCGCGGTTGCATGGAAAAGGAGCCGCCGTGGGCTAAGTGAAATGGCGCGTGCCTAGTAGATTTCACGGTGCGTTAGTTACGGGCGCTCCCTGTCGCTACCTTGCACCCCTTTTCCTCACTCTCACTCATCCGCAATCCTTCCCCGCCCAGCCGCCGCCTTCCTGCATCTCGTCCACCATTCGTTCCTCCATCGCGATCTACTTTTTCATTGAGCGCGCTTTACGTGATGCTGCGGCGTGCTTCTCTTTGCCGATAATAAATCGCCGACGCGAGACTGCCTTAGAACCGGCACTGATCTTGTTTAATAATAATGGAGACAAGCGGAGCAAACTAGACCGATAAAATATTAAAGAAATCTTTAGAAATATCATTTATTAGCAAAAAAAAAAGAGAAATATTTTTTTCTCGTCCAAATGATATGATGACATAACATCATAATGATATGGCAATTTTACTGTAAAATTTCTGTTTCGGGTACCATCTTATATCTTTTTTTCTTCACATGGAAGGCTTAACGTCATTAATTCTTTTACATCTCATGTTTTCTTTCTATTCTATCAAGTAGAATGATTTTATCATTCTACGTGTACTTCTCGTTGTAATCCAGCATTCGAATATGTAATTGGCTGTCGGACATCGTGATTATCTTGCACGAAGCAGTGCTACGGAAGCGCACGCGGACATTTCATTATTTTATTGCCGCATGGTAGACGATCTATCCGGTGAGTAACGAGACAATGAGACACGTGCCGCGCGTATAAATAATGGCAATTTAACCTCGGTTACGAGATACCTATCGTTCGTTTAGCCAAGCAAAAGTGCTGCAAGTTAATCGCAGGATCGATGAAGGATAAGCGGAAGGACAGAGCAATATCGAGTCACGAACTCTTAACAAAAAAATAACAATAGAAAGGAGAAACTGATACAAGAATATAGAACATCTTTAAGGAGATATTTCAGTCGTACGATAAATAAATGTTAGAAAAATGAAATGTAAAATAATAGAATATTATAACACTACATAAAACATGATATAAAATAAAGTTAGAAGTTTTATGAGAGAAAATAAAAAAATATTAAAATAAAATTTGTTGTTCATATATCGACTGATATATGAATAACAAATAAGAAGGCTTTATTCGGCTAAAATACGAATCTTGATACCTGACAATAATTTTGCGTGAATTTTATAATTTATTAAAAATTGGAAAAGTTAAAAACTGGGATAATAAATTCATGATGTACTTCAGTAAATGCATCTATCGATGGAATCGTAATGTTTTGTGAATAAAATCGTTTTTTTTTTGCTTTTTGTAATACAATACAATTTCAAACTTCACCAAATATATATATCACGTGTTTATATAGAACATTTCACTAATGTGACATACTCATGTATGTAATTGTATCTTTGTTTTGCGTGATTACTATCATTATCATACAAATTGAATATTGCAGGGGAATTGTTTGTCGCAGAAAAATCAATTTCTTAACCCGATGCGGTTTAACGGGCTGATGGTTGGTCTCATCAATATGCGTCACGATCGCTTGGATTCGTGTCGTCCGAACGCACGACATACCTGTCAACGTACAAAACTAATCCGGTATGCTTAAAGACCTGAAACGATAAGGTCTTTTCAGGCTGCACGTCTGAAAATCCTGTTTTGACAGGGATTTACGTACTTTCGATGCGGCCTAATCTCGTCTATTTGAAAGCCTCTTCTCGGATAGAACCCTCGTTCTTCCGTCCTCGTACGATGAGACATAACAATATTTCTACAGAACGATCGATACTTGCCTGCTAAAACGAAGAGATAGATAACTGGATTTTTTGTATTTCGATGTAAGTGACGTCCTTAGCACTCAAAGAATCGGTAATGTACTTTGATAAGTAAGAGCTTAGCCAGTATCTTTTTCTTTATGGAATCTCCTTCCTCAGAATTGTTAACTCGCAAATGTAAAAGTAACAAAGTTTAAAAAGAAATATATCTTACAGTCCATTTCTATCAGCATAAATTAACTTTTTCTGAGTTTTTTATAATATCTTTCTTTACTTCTAAGAAAAAGATAAAGAATAAAAAGACAAAAGATAAGTTAAAAGGATAAGTAAACCGAAATAGTTAATCTAAACATAGAAAAATATTTTGAGATTGTGTTAAAAATGTTTTCTTTGTATCAACAATAAGAAGTACAAATTCTGATTATCAAGCGACGCGGTACGAGTAGCATCGCGACGCCAAATATAAATTAGAATTTTAATTATCATAATGACATTTTTCGTTATCTAGAATATTTGACAACTTTAACTATGTCTTATCTGTACTTTTCTAGTGGAATCTACGAGAATTCTAATTAATGTATAACAATACACTTTTTACCCAGTTGTATATTTACATTAGCAGAAATGCATTGACATTAATCTTTGAAAAACCGTCGTTAATCGACTAACAAAATTTTGTTCAGTTATATCAATCCGATTGATCTCCAATCTCAATTTTTTTCTTACTGCAGTTTCTCATTATGGGGAGATGCAATGTAGTCACGTTAATATTTCTTTCGTATGCGCGCGTATTACATTTCGTCGTATAAGAACCTGAACTGTACGTTACAACTGTAGTTGTGGTAAACGACAATTCGCATTCGAAGTACGTCCGGCTCAGCATACGTACCGGCAATGAACGCATCTCCCTCCCGACGTCAAAAAAGCGGGAAAAGTCGTAGAAAAAATTCCGTTGCTCCTGCATGTTTCGTCGGTCTCGGACCTGCCTCGCGGCATACGAAAAAAGGTTGTGGAAATGCGGCGTCGAATACTAATTCCTAACCGTTCGCACGGACCAACAGACAGACAAAAGACGCGACGACGACAGGGAGAAGAACGACGTGGTGCGACGCGACGCGAGTTAAGAACACGAAAGCAAAAATGAGCAACGCATCGAGAGGAGAGAAGGAGAGAGAACCGTGGCGACCACGGCTGCAATGGCGTGAATTTACATGAAAATATGAGAATTCGGTGACGATGATTTCTGCGAACGATTCTTCTCAGCATTTTCAAGCGCTCTTCTACCTTTCGACGTCGCGTCGCGTCGACTCTGCTCGTTTGCTGACGACATGACAAAGGTGTCGTGGCGCGCTGTTCCTTCGGAGTGTGTTCGTTCACTCGCGCAACTCCGATATGTGTGATATAATGCGTTTTTTAACGAACACGCTCGCGAGCTACCACAGTGCACTTATGCACGTGACTCGTTTACCTCTTTGATGCAACGCTAATGGCGTTACTCGTAATGTGACTTCACTCTTCTCGTTCTGTCGGCACTTTCGATCGCAAGGTGGAGTACAACTACACCTGCCCGATTGCACGACGTGAGATGAGTCAAGAAGCTAATTATTGTAATATTAGCAACTCTGATGTTGCGTTATATGGAATTTGGAACCATCTTCTTTATTCCAGACTTCTTATTTAATATTAAATGAAAATCGATCACTTCTTGTTTAACTATAACAGTATTCTGACTTTTTCCTTCGTGACAATATTTATAAAAATATCAAGTAATGTAGAACATATTTTATAAAAGTTCGAATCACAATAGTGCATAACTAGTGAAACAAATATTCGAAATTGTATCAAGTACTATTAAGCGCACGTAATGTATCATAATAATAAGTTTACTCACAAAATCTATAATATTTCAATATTTTCTAAAATTGTATTTGTAAAAATATTCTCGGCAATTTTTTTCTTTTTTCAAAGCAATATTTTAAAGTTTATGATGTTCTTCGTCATTTTTTAAGTTACTTGTCTTAAAAACTCACAACGTATATGCTGAAGAAGTAAAAAATAAAAAACAAAGTTATATAAAAAACGAGACTATATAAAAAAAATATATATATATAGTTTTATATCAAGTTTTATATTTGATAAACATTTCAGGAAAGCATATATATTAAACGAGAAATATGTGGGAACTCGCGTTTCATTTATACATATTTTGTATGCTGTTCAGGTATTATCCGTTACATATGCGCTTTTGAAGTCATTTTCGTCCCGCTATAGCTAAAGAAATTAAACTTTTAGAAAAAACTAGAGAGAAAGACTTTTACTCCTCCATATTTGTAATTCGAATAACGTGCGCTTGATGCATTGGAATTAGCTGCTACATTGACATTTGATTAAAAATGAGATACGTAATAAAATAAATTTGGAAAGAAAACTGTAATAATTATTGTATATGTGAACAATGATTCTAATTAACGTGTCGTGGAAACTTTTTCAATTATCGGTATTGCCGTCACAGATGATTGATATTTTTAAGGGGGAGATTTGAGAGTCAATAATATCAACATTGGATATTCGATACTAAGTGAATAAAATAATCGATATAAGTTTAAAACATCCCTGCCCTATATATCGGAGAGTAAACACATAAAATCTGCAGTAATAATTACGCTATTTTCGCTCAAGTTCTTTTTATAGTGTTTTAAACTGCTAATAACTATAATAGCATCATTATTAAACGACGGCCAATTTAATTGTTTTCTCTTTCCTTATTTGATTTATCCATATAACCGTTTAAATTAATTATTATCGTGCTAGAATTTTCGTTGTAAATAGAATTTTTAATTTTTCAGACATTCCGTTCCGTGTCTCAATAATAATAACAAGTATAATAAAAACCACGTAGTGCGGAGTGAAGAGAGGATGAACGTGACGCACGTGAAATCGACAGAAGGGATCAGACGGGATTTCCACTTGGCGTCGAGAGGATACGACTAGGCTTGGATGGCCGATATTATACCCCCGGGCGGTAATTCGTATCGAGTTTTCCGCGCAGCCCGGAAACTCGATCAGAAACGCGATCAGGATGGCGAAAGTAATCTTCGGCCACATCGAGTACGATCCTATGGTAAACAATCTGGGAGCTATATTTGCGAGGGTTCCCCGAGAATGAATCGTACCCCGAATTTTATTCTCATCAAGTCATACTTTCATCAATCTTTTCCCAAATAAATTGCTATTTAATGTTCACAACTGTTTGCGATTCAATACGTCACTAATATTAATATAGGTATTTATACTGTCGTCCGCAGGCCATATTTGGTTTAATATCTATTTCAATATTAATTTAGGATTGAACTTATAAATTGTAATATTGATTTAACAGTGATTTGAAGAAATTGTCTCTTTCATTTTTTTTTAGTAACACAAATCTAAATTTTTATTCACATCTTTAAATGAAAAATAATTATGTAGAACGCTTAAAGTAATTACTAGAATGTCAAAACTTTTTACAGCATTGCTCGTGCCTGAAATTTCTAGATAATTATAATTAATAGTAATAACAAATATATTTTCAGATCTGACCTAGCAAAATCATTCTTTCCGTCTGTATTATTATTTTCTTACATTTCTCTTTTTTTTTTACATATTTCTTTTTTTACATAGTTCTTTCTTTTCAAATTTTAAATATATCTCTAAATCTCTCTCATTTGAAATGCAAAAGATACACATACGTACACACAAAAAATGTAGTCGAAAAAGATCTCGTTATAAAAACGTGTCGCTTGCGAGTAACATGACTTTCGCTTCAACGAAATATTTTCTCGCGGCTATTTGCACGTGTAAAAGCGGATCGGGATGATGAATAAAAAATGAGCCGAAACAAAGGGAAATACTCGACGACGTACTAAAACGACACAGGGATGTCATGAGGAGCGTCAGGATTTCATCAATAGGGAGTCAAAGTATACAAGACGGACGACATATATCGGACGACAGTCAACGCGGGTACGAAGCACAAGCGGGGACATTCCCCGACCGACAAATGGCAATTTAACACTGTCGACCGTCTCTCGGTCGATATTCGAGCGACCCTTTGACCGTCGACGTTAATGCACGGCTTGCCCTTTATTTCCTGCTGTCACACCGGCGCGGCGATACGCGGCCCCCTTCGGCATCGTCGTGTTGGCTCGTCCGAGCATGCTTTCGAGCGTCCTGGCCGCCCACGCGAGAGCTACGGGATATACACGAAAGAGGGACCACGCCTCCTCCCTCCCGCCTAAAGGATTTAATTACGAATTAATTGTGATGTACCGCGCCGCGGCTAATTCCGCCTGGCAATTCCGCCGGTAATTCGAGGAACGCCCCGACCAGCCAATCCTTTTCCTTCCCTTCCAGCGAGATTCTCCCTTCCGTGACGTGTTCACGCGAAATCGCGAGAAAAAACGCCGAGTTCTTTTTTTTACCTCGCGCGCCTCAAAGTACGCGTACTTTTTCAGTACCACCTCCGCACTAGTTGCCACTTCTCCGATTTTCAGCCGGAGATTCCAATTTTTTAAACGAATCTCCGGCTCTCTGGTAGATGGAAAGAACTTTCGGCTAACTACTTTAAATTTTGATTAATTTTTTTAAACTCGTGCGTTCATTTTCCTCTGGTTTTGAAAAGAAATTTCGGGAAGGTCAGATCTGGTGATTTTTTTTTTTTTTTTTTTTAGAAAGAGTACAGAGCAATACAGAAAAATAACAATTTTGGCAATAATAACACCAGCCACACGAAACATTTTTTTGTCACACAAATCCGGAAATTGCATCACAGTATTCTTGTATTTTGACGCTTTGAAACTGAATCTGATATCCAAATTGCTCCATCACGTCACAATTGTTTTTTTATCGACAAAAAGTAGCTCGATTTTCCCGCATTTTTAACCTACTACTAGTTTGCATATTAACTTTATAAGCTTGCATATTATCGCTGAATTTACTTGTTCTCTTTTACCTCAGCTTGCATATTAAAAACCAGATTATAAATGGTTTTAAAATTCTGAAAAATCGAATTATTTTTCGTTAATAAAGAGTGTGACATAATGAAATAATTTGGACGCCAGATTCGGTTATAGAACGTTAAAATATACATATAAAAATGCCATGTTCTAATCTTCGGATCAAACATTGAACTTCATTTTGTGTGCTTGTGTAATCGACCTTCGGCAGAAGAGCTGTTGATCTCCAGCGGAACACTAAAAAGATGGCACCGTGTCTAGTACTCAAAGAAATCACCTTGTTTTCCGCGAGAGCGCGAGTTCATTCGCATGAAGGTAAAGATAAAATCGATCAGCAGAAGTGTATTATCCGGTACATGACGCTAATGAATGATCGGAGGCGGAACAAATTTGAATTGTAGATATACAAGTGAGAGATTTTAGATGCTTACTGCACGACGGTGTGTAGAAAGGAATCAGGATATCCTTTATTACTATGATTCGAAGAGTAAGAATAACACGAGCACACGAAACAAAATTTAATGTTTGATCGGGAGATCAGACTATGGTATTCTTATGTATTTTAATACTCTAAAACCGAATCAGAAATTGCTCTTTTACGTTACAATTTTTTTTATCGACGAAAAATAATTTGAAGCTCTAATATTTTTAGAGCCATTTATGGGCTGATATTTTATATGCAAGCGGAGATAAAAGAGAGAAAATAAGTTCAGTGATAATAATGTAATGTAAGCTTCATAAAGTTAATATACAAGCTAGTAACTAAAAAATTGAGCTATTTTCGACAAAAAAATTGTGACGTGATGGAATAATTCAGAAATCGGATTCTATTTCAGAGCATCATAATAAATATAAGAATATCATGGTCTTATCATTGAATCCAAAATTTTTTTGTATGTAATTTGCGCGAACAATTCGTGTATTATTGAACTCTTAATATATAATGATTTTTTGGTCTTTTACTACACTTAATAGGTCATTCATATAATTTTTATTTTTACAAATATACAAAAATTATATATTAAATAATTCTTACATATATTTTAACATCATGTATTTAAAAAATTGTATGTAAATGTGTGTGTGTGTGTGTGTGTGTGTGTGTGTGTGTGTGTGTGTTATAACTAATTACTTAATGTTCCTAATATTTCAAAGAAAAGAAATGCGCAGGACACGAATAATTTATCGTGTGTATTAATTGTAAGAGTTAAATATTCATGATTTGCATGCAACGTTGATTTTAAATAAATCGTAAATAGAGCTGCAAAGGCGTGCAACATCGAGATTGAAATCTCGCTAATCTGATTGAGCCCGATTACTATTTGCACGCGTGTTAATGGACTTTTCTCATTAATCATTTTAATTAACAGCGATTAGATATGAATGGATTATCACTATGTATAATTTACATTTGTACATTATAACAGCATATTATAATATTTTTTTATAACAAATGCATATCGTTAATATATGCAACATGGAGTAAAATCATCCTCCGTTTGTATCAACTAACCGATCCTATCAACTTTGTGACGCGAAGTTGAAGATAAGACACAGCCATCTCTCCTTGTCAAAACGGAAACGAGAATTTTGTCAAGATGAATATCTACGTTCCTCTTAATTGCTGTGGAAGACATTTATCTTCCTTACGAGACAGTCTTGTTTCGAGGTAACGATCGAACCGCATCTAACAAATCATCCGGTGAGATAATTTGATCGCGTAGCAACCGGTTAATTCCGATAACATGTTATAACGGTTGAATACACCACGGATTCTACATATCTTCTCACCTGGCAGTCGGTCCTGATTAGATTACGTCGTGCAATGTTGGCGGCCGAGCTTCTTGGACGCGCGATTCTCCAGTAATGCCTGTCTTCGTCGTTCCGTTTGCACGTATTGTCTACTGATAATGTATCGACGTAGCGTGAAGTTATCACACTGATTATCGGTTCACTATTCAGTTCATTGACGTCACACGTCGAGCAATCATACGGACGAATGCTTTTCTCGTGTATTTTTGCTCTCCTCCAACTCTCTATTCCGCTGCGTTTGTCGCGGCCATTCTCATCGACATCACGGTCCGTGTAACTTCGATTTTCCTCTCAAATAAATTCTGGTCCCGAACCATCACGTTCTATTCATCTTAGTCACTTCTTGATGGAAAATCACGCTCTTGGCGTCTCTGAATCATTTGCTATTGCCTTAAATCGTCACGCCACTTCGACGAGGTCACCCGTGCGACAAAAGACTTATGTATTTCCACTCGATTCGTAAGATAAGAAAGATCACCGGAAATCGATTTATCTTTTCTCGGATTCTCCAGACGAAGTCATTTTCGATGCGTGTTTACACCGATTATCTGATGGAATTTGTCGCGGTGGAAAACGAAATGCGGGTCGTACAATGGTTCAAGAATAGTTTACGTATGCCATCGCGCGCGTCTTCTCACGTGGCGACGGTTTCCGGTTGACGGTTTCGTAGACTCGCGATAAATGTACGCGCCGCACGGTGACGCTCGCTTTTATCCAACGCTCGCGTCGGCTGCGCGCGTCCGCGTGCCCGTCGCTCTTTCTGACTCTTCTCCCCCATTTCGACGCGGGCGGCGTCGCGCCTCTCGCTTATCACTGCGAATTTTCCACCGACCAGCGTTCCGTCGCGTTCGATCGCGAGCGCGTGCGTGCCTCCGTGATTGCGCGATCAAGCGACGACGCGACGCTTCGCAATCCGCTAGGAAGATATCGCAAATTTTTATATTGCCACCCATGAGATCGCTAGATATCTTTGTTATGTTCTAATATACCAGGACACTAATGTAAAATTATAACTCATAATTCGCTGGTTGAAGATAAGAATAATGTGATCGCTAAAGAGATAAGTTTAGATAAATTTAAAAAAATTATAATTTATAGAAATATTGAAAATAATAAGATTTGTTGGAAATGCTTCAAAAATAAGAGATTAGAGTTATGACAAGCGATTAACATAATTTTATCCAACTGACAAGGCAACTATAGGAAATGTTCATTATCGATTTTGATAATAATGTCTTTGTAATAAGCGATTCGTCAAAATTATCGGGAATGAGAAGAGATTATTTAAAGAAGAGACAAAATTAACATAATGCTCTTATCTAACAGTTTGAAATCGTCTATGGAAATAGTTAATGGATTTTGATAAGCTTTGAATATGTCATAGAACATCAAACAATATTAAATATTATTTGTCTATTTTTATCTACTTATTATTTTTTATCTGCTCAAGATACAAGAGTTGAAACAATTCCTAAAAAATTACGAATTTTTTTCATTTTAAATATTTTCGAAAAATGTAAATACAAGATTTTATTAAATTTTATTAAATTTTATTAAATTTTTGCACAAACGTTATTTCATTTTTCTATTATTTTTTTATGTTCTACATTTCTGCAACATATCCAAAGTCCATAAAAATCGATAAGAAATAATTCCGACAGTTCTTTCGTAAACTAATGCTTCCAAAAGTTATTTTAAAAACAGAGTATCAAAAAAAGATCTGAGAGTAAATAGTATTCATAAAGAAAAATGTCTAATGAACATAAATCCTAAAACGAGTACACATAATGTAACTGTCCCAATTACTGTGCCTGTCTCTATTAGTGTGCTTTTATATTTCGATAAGAATTTTGTATTTCATAAAGAAAATTAGCATAAATAAATAAGAAAAAATATCTTCTTTTCTTAAGTTAAATTATTAATGCATACGATACCGAAGATAATATTTTATTTTTTGAGTATTAAAGTATTTTAAATATTTTTCGAAAGATATGAGGAATTTATGTTAATCTGGTAATACGTATCAAGATTTTAAGCTTGTTCTTATTAATGCTGTATTGGAGCTGAGAACGTTGTGTTATGAATGTATTTTGAAATAAATATAATTGAAGTAATGATTTAT
Source organism: Acromyrmex echinatior (assembly GCF_024713525.1). Taxonomy (NCBI): domain Eukaryota; kingdom Metazoa; phylum Arthropoda; class Insecta; order Hymenoptera; family Formicidae; genus Acromyrmex; species Acromyrmex echinatior. Next base: position 23,640,046 of record NC_141853.1, read on the forward strand.
GTATTGTAATATTAACATAAACAATTTGCTTAAATTTATTACATGTTTTAGTAACTATATGTTAAAATGAGTCAAATGTGGATAGGCACACAAATTGGGAGCACATTAATAGGGCCATCGCCGCTTAGAGGATCATTAATAGGGACAAAAACATATTTTCTATTTTTGTCAAAAGCATTATAAAATATTAACATTTTTTAGATTAAAGAAATATTATAAGAAAAAGAAATAATTGAAAAACCGATATTGATTGCAAGCAGATAAAATTAAAGCTACAATATTTAATAATTAATTCAGTAATAAGCAAATTGGCTAAAAGGCACATTAATAGGGACAGTTACCTTATATATATATCGAATGCAAATACCATTCGTTGAGATATGGATCAGTCTTTATCTAGGAGATGATTCTATAACCTTACCTTAACTTTATTGGTAAATAAAACGCTGATTGTGAATTGAGGATCTTCAACACACTTTCTTAAAAGCTATTGACAGAACTCAAATCTGGTCAATTTTGCGCTCAAAGATATCCACGCCGATCTCAAGATATTCAGCAAGCTCTTCAGCCATTCCAGTCATTACTTACAGAAATTGAATCATTGAAAGTATTGATACCCTGAATAACAAATCATATATCGCACAATATCTGATATAAAGGAGCGGATATTGGAAAGAACATCCAGAAATAGATATTATAAAAATAGCAGTAACTGAAGGCATTACTCATTTTCTTGAACAATTCTTCATCATGTTATATTAGAGTTCTATCAATAGTTTCTAAAAAAATAAAGATTCACAATTCACAGTCAGCACTTCATTTATTGATGAAGCGAACTAAGAGTTGTAGAATACATCCTATAGTGATGATAAAAACTGATTCATATCTCACGCACAATAAATGTATTTTGAAATCTATATCCATTAGACCTTTTTCTCTTGTCTTGTCCTGCTCTAAATATATAATTATTTTTTAAACACTCTGTATGATTATTCTGTATTTTGCTTTGATAATATATAGATAATTTATAATCCAGTTGTACGAGAAGATAGAGGAATTTTTAATAAAGATTGCAATCGTATATATATTCCCGTTTATAATAGGAGTCACGTAAGCAGACTCTTATCCTGCTTTGAAGAACCAATCGACCAGACATTCTCGCAAAAACGAGAGCCTATAATTAAGATATTAATAACTTTCGAGTATAGCCGTTATTTATGTCGATAATCGAGAACCAGTTCACGGAATCTTAGAGTACAGAATGTGACATTAAAAATTCCAATCGAAGATCTTGGATCAAAAACTTAAGTTTAAAAATAAAGCGTAATCAACAAAAATTATCTCTTCCAAATAAAATCAAACAAAATATATAGATAATCTATAATAGAATAAGTAAGCATGAAGAAATCTTAACCATGTTGAGTTATAGCTTCGCTAATTATTTCGAAAAATTTCAAATGTCATAACTTTGATTATTATGAATGTAATCAACTTGCAACTTGTCATATTGCTGAGGTTATACTGCGACGATAATATTACTCTTCAGCGACCGGATTGTATCTTTTCAGACGCGAGAGAACTCGATCCGATACAACATTACTCCGGATGATAATGACGCTCGTAATTCTCGACGATAGTGGTCGCTGTCGTGGTCGCAGTCGCCAAACGATGCCTCTCAGAACTGAGACTGCACAAGTTACGATCCTCGTCACGGATATTTAGCCTTACTTGTAACGGGTATTAACAAATAGTTGACTTGCTGAAACCGGCTGGACAGGTAATAAAAGTTGACAGACACACAGCATGCAAAGTTTATTTAAATTGGATTATTTGAAGACTTTAATCGCTGGTGTCTTTTCGCAAGAAACAACGCGATCATATTGAATGAAGGATGAACTCGTCAAGTCACAATGTTATTACTAGGATATCATTTCTACATTAGTGGAGTTTACACGGAATGTTTGATTGTTTTTTAGCTAATTGGGTAGGTCCGACACAACTTCCTTCTTTATAAAGATTCGTATTTAATAGTATAAATATTATAAATAAATATAATAATCATTTGTACTCCTTTTCTAATAATCAAAAATTTCAAGAATTAGTTTAATGAACCAAAAATTTAATGTAAATGAAATATAAAAAAATGTTTAGCATGAACTAATGATAATATAGGTATACGTTATCGTTCCAAAGTTTGGAGTTTCTTTAAATTTTAAAAAGAAAATTCAATTACCTTTGTTTACTAACACTGTAAATGTAACAATTATATTGTGAACGTTTATATTGTTTCAATCATAAATTTTGTTCAATTATACCTTTATTTACTAACACCGTAAATATAACATTGTGAAAGTTAATATTGTTTCAATCATAAATTTTATTCCAATAGTGTACATAAAAAAAAAATAAAAGTTTTTCTTTTCAATAAAATAATTACATCTGTGAAGAATCATGTTCTTATCTAAAAATTATAGAATGCTCCAAACTTTTGAACGGCAAACTAATTATAATCTGGATCTTTTCATTGTGCAAAGGAAATGAATAAAGCGAAACGAAATTCGATGGAGCATTAATTACCGACGTCTCTTCCTCGACCGCACAGAAGGCGAGATCAGGCGAATAAATCAATGAACTCATAAAATCAATGAACTCACTTCGTCCCGGCGAGGAGGCGCCAAGCATCACACGACACTCTTTGCCTTAATGCGAAGCAGCGTTCTTTTATCATACAGACTTTTCTCCTTTCCTTCGTTCGCGCTTCGTATACAAGGATTACGACGCGCGTCGCGGCGCGTTTTTCCGATGTGTTTCAGCTCTTCTTCATCGGCTTTCCGTCTCTCCTGCCAAAAAAGAGAGAAAGAAAAAAGGGAATTACGAAAAAAGAGAAAAGGAGTAAGAGCATGAGTAGCTCGAAGGTAATCAAAGGGATGGGCGCGCGCGTGTTCGCGAGTGTTTGCGCCCCTTCGGCTGCCTCTCGAAACGCATACGCACGGAAGCGTTGCCGAACAATCGTTTTGGTGGCTTTGAAGTTTTCCGCCACGCAGCTCCGTTGGCTCTCTTGAAGTTCGTATGCATTGCGCTCATAGCGAGAAAGAACGCCGATGACAACAGGGGAGATAGATCCTGGCACTCTGCTACTCACGTACGTACCCACATCCATCTTTCCTTACTTTTCCCTACTTGCTTTTCCTTCGAGTACAAAAGATACAGCGATAATGTCGTCGAATGTACTGCTGACAAAACGAGATCCAGATAGGGAATCTTGAAGAGGCTAATTACAGTATTTTTTTCTTGAAGATACGTACGATGGTCATCGTAGCCAGATGATGGTACCTACTTTGACTTTTCCCTTTGTACGCGCGGCAATGCACGCTAAAGAGAGAGTCAAGAGGCGACGAAGCTTTGACAATGTGCGCACACTCTTTCTCCTTCTCTCGTCTCTAGTTTTTTTTTTTGATATACGCACGTCTAATCAACTGAAAGAAAGTTCTTTCTGTTCGTGCCTTTTCGATTGTTTCTATCGTTCCTTTTGCGGATCTTCCGTTTTCAATAATTCTCTGCTGTTCTTTTACTCTTTCTCTTTCTCTCCCTGCTCCAGATTCCTTGCTTCTCATTCGCAATTCCTCCCATATTCTTTGTCTTTTTTTCTCTTTGTCTTCTCATGTCAGAAAGCGAGTTTTGCTTCCGATGCATGTATGCAGAATAGTTGACGAAAGTGCCCACTTATTGTCCCCTAGTTTGAGTTAAGTACAGCTTTGATGACGACGAAGTAATTAGTTCGTATTATACTTTGTGACATCGTGCAGAATGGCCGGTCAGAGAGCGAAAAAGAAAGCCTTTCTCTCTTTCCGCCTCTCAACGTTACTCTCGTCCGTAGCTTTTTTTCTTTTTTCGAATCCTATCACAAATTTGGCTGCGCTCTTCATTTACTCGATGACAACTCTCATATACACTGAACGTAATCCACTTTACTCTTTCCTCTCTTCTTTTTTTCCATGTACTCATCGTTTGCACGATAATTTTCATACAAATGGATGAGTAAAACGGAAAGTAACGATCACTCGGCCGAAAAGTCTTTGTTGTTGACGAATGATGGTCGAGTGAGCGGCATAAAGTTTGCTCGCAGGAACAAAAGGAAAAAAAAATCACGATGAAACCTTAATGAGTGCGTTTTTTTTTATGAATTCGTAATTCTCAAGCATTGCGATGGTAAGAGGGAAAGGTTTCTCGATCTCATCGAGGCCATCACGAGGAGATACCCGATCCTCAAAGACGACGCGCACGACTCTTGTTCGCGCATCGATGAGCGCGCAGAAATAATTTTGTTTTTTTTTTTTTTTTACTAAATGCGAAATGTTCTCGTTAACGTCGAAACAGAGTAGTCAAAGCTGATATTTGGACGAGGGAAAATCTTCAAAGACATCACGCGGCCTAATTTTCCGACAGAAGGAGCATCCTTGCTTTGATGCGTTGGGACTTCAACTTTCGCTAAAGCTTTCCCTCTTTCCCTCTTTATTCGCATCGTTACCATTCGTTAAGTTTGCCTGGCGGATTTCTTCTTAGGAGAAGACCCGGAGAGATTGCGTTGATAAGTCGCGACAGTGATTTCCGCACTGTAAATCACGCTGTAGCGTTGAAGAGACCTTATTTGTAACAAAGAGAAGAATTCTTGTTTTATGTTACACATATGAATTCATTTATCCATCATACTTAATCAGAAGGGAAAAAGTTCAAAAAAAAAAGCTAAGATAGAAAATGGGTCGACAGTAATGATGACTGAAACGAATCGAAGTTGAGTCTGCTCGAAGGGAGACAAATATTCTCTCGAGGTTTTTGTGGGCAAGCATCAAAGAGACTCTACGTTGCTGCTTTCTCATAACTGTCCGCCTGGAAGACAAGTGTAGATAGATAGATGAAAAAAAGACTGAGTAGAAACAACTGTAGATAACGTTACGCTGATGATTCTTTAAAAATGGTATGTAACTTCATCATAGCTGTACCACGATTCTTATATTACAATTTCTGACTGGCAGGTTTATGTAATTTTTTTCACTTTACATAGAAGTTTATGGAAAGATTTTGTTGAAATATCTAAAAATTTAGTTAGATGAAGATCCTAAAATAATTTTGTTGGAGCATCAAAAATATACTGTTAAATTCATATCAAATTATATCCAATAGAATTATTTTTAATCATTTCTATACGTCGCTATTGATTCTACTCAATATGTCGTTAATTTAATTAAAACAATGAAGTTAAACAATTTAATTCAAGAAAAGATATTAAATTTGGTTCAAATTTAGTTACTTTCTAAGCGCATACATTAATATAGACATTTATTTAAAACTAAGAAAGAGAAATGGATTGATTTACATTTTATATAGATGGAAATTTATAATGTTATTTAACTCAAGGGATTGACTACTATTACTATTGCTCCTTTAATATCTAACAATAATGGTTGCAGACTAGAATGTCAACATTTTTTGCAGCATTGCTTATCATGCTTGAATTTCCTATATAATTATTCTCCAATCAAATTATTTTTCAAATCTGCCTTTATCTAAATTTTATAGATATTTCAACAAAAAATTCTTTCTATTAAGTATTCGTAAACAACACTTGAAACTACGTGGAAACGAATTTATCTGTGAGCTATTTTATGCAGCCACCGTCAAGTTAGCGAGGCGGGCATTGCGAACGCATGCGAGTGTAATAGAACCGTAATGTGTAATTTCTCTGGTGTGAGCAAGAGCATCTATGTAAACTCGGGTTTTACGCGATATGTAAGGGGTCCCCTCTTGCTTGGTTTCGTTTCTATACTTCTCTCATGCACGACGCGATACGTCGCGACGCGGTGCGGCGCGGAGTGATGTCGATGAATTCTTTGATCCGCTGTAATTAGTTGATAGCGAGCAATGCAACCGTCCGCCGTTGCCGTCACGTAAATAGCAGTAGCTACTATCGGTGGCAAGGCAAGATACGGCGAAGGGATCGACGGCTCATGGAAGAAGGGTAAGCAAAAATGTTTTAATGGCGATCAAAGTAGTCCGACTGTGCTCTATGCTGAGGGCTCCTGCCAGAGATGTGCAAAAAAAATTAGCTGCTCGCGTGGAATTTTGCCAGAAATGTGTATATATGTATAATTATTTAGAGGAATTGATTTTAAAGAAAAGAGACAAGAAAGGAATCATGTGCTCTAGCATATCTATATAAATTCGTATCTATACCTATGAATCATATTTATATTTTCCTAATTTTAATTCTTAGAATCAGAAAATGATAAAGAGTAAGTCAATCTATAATATTCATTTTTATCTCTATCAATATAATCCTCTTCTATTGGTTATTTTTATCAATATTGATTAACTTTAATCTTTCATGTTTATTTCTACTAATGTAGCCTTATCTCAGTTTAACGTGCTTCTTATCTTTTTCTAATTTTAAAAATTCTAATTTTTCTGATTCTGAGTTAAACCGAGATGAAAATTAAATACATTGATAGAAATGGACTTAAGAAATTAAAGTTAATCTATATTGATGGAAATGAATAATAGAAAAAGATAATTTTAATAAAAAATTATCTTTTTCTAATATTCAGGAAACTGCAATTTGTTCAAGTACCTATAATTCAATTTCGACTTCAGCCATTTCTGACTTTGGCCATCTACTTGCATCATACACGCTCACAAGCATGCCCCTGGCTGCTACATTGCGAAAATACTTCCAAAGGAAAGATCTCTTAAGTCCAACCCCCATTTCTTACCCCTTCCCCTGCTATCATTGATGATGGCAAACAATATAGCGAACGAACACCGCATTGCTATGTATTTCGTTGAATAGATTCCTCATATAGAGAATTAGATTCATGAATATTATTATTCATTAATTAAATGCATGTATTTCGATATATTGGATTATTATACACATATAGCAAATCTGATTTTGCGCCCTTAACGTTATAGGTATATTATAATAATTATTACATTATTAATGAAACATGGAACAAACATTATTAATTATTGACAATCTCAATCGTGCTTTTCCACCTGAATAAATTTGCAACTCCCTATGAAATTCACAGATATTTCACATAAAAGGAAAAGAAGAGTTTAGAATTTAGAACATGAAAACATAATATTCTTGAGCGTAATACGCGTCAGTGACAAAGCGCGCTTGTGAGGCGCTTGTTGAGAGCAGCACTTCGCGCTCTTAAAGTACCGTCATCGTTCTTGCGATCTCTTCGTCGCCGCGATGCAAGCATTCTGTGACGCTGGCGGATTACGAAGATTCAAGCGTCTCGAGAGCAGGAATTTAATGCATCCATGTAGAATCCGTGCACGAATAATTCAAACGCCATTCGAATTTCTAGAAATCAATTCTGCAAACAATTTTGGTTTTATACGCATAGCTTGCGGTCCACTTTCAAATAATCTGCATTGTTACTCGTATAAATAGAATCTACTAATGGTATACGCATCTTCTTTAACATGACATTCTATAATGCCGAAAATATTTCTACGACATATAACATATGTCCCATTCATGTAATTAAATCTTATTGTCGTCGTTCATTTTACAGAAGCATTAAAACGTCTGATGAAAGACCTGAGACTTTTGCGTGATATGTTTAAAAGTACGCAAAATGAATTGTGATTCTATGACGTACATCAATCTTTAAATGATAATACACTGATAAAAAAAAACACTTTTTTTTCTTAGTGTTTAAATATTTCAATATAAATTTATATTTATACGCATATCCAATTCTGCAAATTATGCGCCGAAATATTTTTTAGTCTTGAAACGCAGTCGTGAACAAAACTAGAATGGTAATAATTGACCATCAATTTAATATGTGATATTACTCCTCTAACAAAATTTCGGCTCGTAGTTTGCAGAATTAGATATGTATCTATATAAATTACACTATATAATATTTAAGTACTGAAATCCGCTTTGACCGAAAATCGGATTGTTTTCTTTTAATTGATCGATTTATTCTCGTCGATTTAATTTCAAGTTATTCTAAGTCCTCATACTTTTGTACAAAACCTTGCAAACTAATTATTAATATGTAGACTAATTTTAAATTATATCTACATTATTCTCATACTAATTGTTAGCATGTTATTATAATCTTACTATTATTCTATTGTCCCATTCCAGTTGGAAGTACGATAATCCTAATGCAAGACACGTACTTATAAGTGGCTCAGTGCCAATACAATTCCAAGTCTGATTCACTACGCCGTCATGTTTCCTAGTCTCTACTCCTTGTTCGACGATTATGACGAGGTTACATCCCTGTGCAAGCGAAGCGATCAGACCGCTATAAACGGCTTTCCCTCTTGACGCACCGAAAAGCGATGTAACCGCGATCGATTCGTTACAGCGAGCGGCCGCGCCATGCCGCCATGAATTTCGACGAAGTTCCCAAGGTCCAACCCCAGGCCCTATGTCGCATTAATGCATCGAAACGTAGTTACAGTTTCGTAACTCTATTTTGAGGGACGCGTACGGTAACGTTGCACACCCCCGATTTTCGTAATATTCCGCGGTGCGCAGATAACTACGAGAGCCTGGCCAGCTAGCTCGACGATGATGGGGAACGTCGACGTTCGTCGACGTCAGCGTCGACGCGAAATCGAATGTGAAGTGCGTCTGGTTGTTTCGCATAACGGGAAAATCATGATTCCCATCCCTCTCTTCATTCTATACTCTGTCTCTCACTTCGACATCGAGGGCTTTCTGTTCTAGCTCGCTTAAAGTCAGCTTGATTAAGCCTATTGTAAATGGGCAGCTATTTTAAATATTAATAAACAATGGCGCGGGAAATACTTTAGCGTGAAAAAATCGCGAAGCGTGTGATTAGTTTGGACAGATATACACGTTTACTTTTCGCATGTACATTACATTGTAATAATATATAATGCATTATATACAGTAGAAACTACTGTGAACGATTATAGTAAGTTAATAGCTATAAGGTTTGAAAGGTAATGCTATCTTTCGGTTTCTTTAGCGAAATTAGAATGTCACGAAGCAACTACAAAAGTTGCCCGTCTGGCGTATTAACGCGACGCAATCGGAAGAACCTGTTATGATTTATTAATGGACAGAGTGCTTCGCTTAGGCATTATGTGTCGTGGGGGCGACTACGTCGGACGATTACGACCGGCTGTTACATTCCCATCTACCATCAGATCACTATATTGTCCGTCCGCGCACGCCTGGCACGTATTTTTTCCTCTTGATTAATTTCCACTAGAAAATTAATCGCTTCCAAAGAGAAAGAGAGGGAGGAGAGAGAGAGAGAGGGAGGGAGAGGGGGGGATTTGTTATCATATGTTGGTGGTAGTCGCACACGTGGTCCTGTAGATTCTGCCTAGCCTAGTTGACGCACATACATGATGCGATCACGCACGCAAAAGAAGAAAAGAGAGAGGCAGATAGACGAGGACACGCACGGGGGAACGATAAGAGAGGCTGAACAGAAGGTTGGTTGGAGGGCGCGCGTACGAACCCCACGAAATATTGATTGACATCCGGGTGACAGATTTCACTGGCCACACACCCCTTCGGTCTTCAACTGGCAGCGTATATACCGAGCCGAACGCGTTCGAGTACCACCTCCTCCTTCCTATACTCTTTGTCATGCTGATTTGTTGCCAACCACGTAGAGGTGCTCAACTGTGCCTGTCTGTTGGAGATCGATTTCGCTTGATAACGGTAAATGAAGTTTGCAAGTTCAATGTACGTTTCATCATTCTGATTCGATCGGTGCATCGTTGGTTCCCGTTTCCCTCTTGTGCTTTCGTCATCCGACTGTTTTGCTACATTCGCAACGAGCTTACGGGAAATTGCGAGAGATTACCTCGTCGGATTGTGGTTGTTCTACCAGCACTCGCCGTTCTGTCGATGAGACGAGAACACCGGATATGCGGATCTCGACACTGCGCGTGATTGTTTGTCAGGCACTTGACGAGCGTCTAATAACGTACAATTAGCACGTCGTATATAATTACGATTAAATGCCAGCCGGGAATTATCATTTCCGACTAAACACTTTGATAAACAAATTCCGAGGAGCTCATACCGAACCGAACACCGGCGAATCTCGTGTTCCTCACGCTCATCGCTCGTTATCGTGTAGGGTTTCTATTTGCTGTTGAGTTAGACAGGTGTCTTGGCCACGGCCAAGGTGCATAATAATGTCCATTATGGATGAACTTTTACCGTTATCGATACTCGGAACGCCTGCGCCAGCATTGACATATCGATAGAAAATCTATACGACGCGATTAACCTTTCGGTTACTACGATTCCCCTCTGATCGCTCTTGTATTACCTGGAACCTGACTAAGCTGACATTAAAGATGTCAATAGCATACCTATTCTTTGAAAGTTACAACTGAATTCACGCAATGATATAGTAACATTCTATACTATCTAGAGATAAATTGATTTCGTTGAATTTCGATTAAAATCATGAAAATATCATCTTTTATACTTTGATCAAATATTTTTTATGTAAAATAAAAAGTATGAATTTTTTATTTTGTACAAAATATTTCTGCGAGATATTTGATAGACGCTTTTGATTAAAAAGAAATAGTATTAGGTGTTGGAATTAATTCGTAGCGTTTTTAATGAAAGAATGTTATTTATTTCACATGAGCATTAAAAAATACATTAATGAAAGTACTTCCCATCACTTGTAAAACGCTACGAATTAATTCCAACACCTAATATATGTATATGTGTGTGTGTTGCATGATGAATTGTTCAAGTATATCGCAGAAAGAAAGCAGACAGTCGTTGGCTTCGAAGTGGTAAACAAAGAGCTATGTGACAAAGATAGACAAAAATTACGGAGACAATATGCGATTCTTGTTGATCGCGGGACGCTGATTGCTCGAACGGAGGAGCCAATTGAAGATGTGACAACGACTCGACGCTTCTGAATCATGTCACATGTCAAATGAGTGACTCGGAAACTATCAACCGGTCCAATTACGTCTTCATATGAATAGCCGACTCACAGAACTATCGTCCCACGCGCAACGATGCTCAATAAGTCGACAGGTTTGGCATAACCGACAGAAATGGTTAGATCGTTCGTTATTACGAGTTACACAGCCGTGCACTTTCACACACATTCAGTTTCCTGACGCAGTCTAATTTTACATGAGTACATGTAAAATTATAGAAACGAATTTAAAAAAATTATTAAATTATTGTTAAACCATTTTTCCTCTAATTAAGACTAAAATATATTGGCGTATGTGACTTTCGTAGATTACAAAGAAAGATTTACCTTACAAAACTGCGTGTGAAAAAAATTTAGAATTAAATAAAAAATTTAGAATTAAATTTTAAAAAATGTTCGTTATATTAATAATTATAAAAAAATTGTCATGACCAAATAAAAACAAGTAAAATTCTGTATTATGAAACATAATTTCACAAATAATATAAAATTTTATTCTTTTTTACATCATCTCTAAAGAATTTAGAAAGTAAAATATTGAAAATTTGGTTATCATTTTGCCTTCCATACAGACAAGTCTCGCTCGTAATTATTTCATTAAATTCCAATGGTGTGTTAACCCGCAAGGGTTGCGAGTGTAAGCCGCGGTAACCCTCCCGCGTACATATCGCAAATATTGGTCCATTACGAGATCACAATGCTCTCTCACCTCATATGTGCCATGCATAGCGTTAACCTCAAAAGAGCTTCTCATAGGGCGATTGTTGAACAGATCATCTCGCACTATCAACGCAATATTATGTTCTGCTGTAGAATTCAATTGAATAAACCGATGGACTCGATCAAATTAAAATGGAATACGACAGCGATAATGTCGTGTAAAAGTGGATAAAAATGTAAACTGAAAAATACGCGCGAGATCATTGCGCCATTTACCTTATCAAAGTATCAATTATTAAATTAATAAAAAGCTAATAAAAGATCGATTATTTCTATATAATTGGAACGCGATATTGTTTAATTATTTAATTTCGCGATTGATATATTAATATTTGCGAGAAGTATTTAATCAAACATTAATCGACAAAACTTCTTTGTGACAGATAGACGGAATGGTAGATAGAAATATATATTGTATTTTTGTATATTGCATATTTTTTATCTACTCTCATTTTTCATTTTTCTATGCTATGTATAGTAGAGGATCACTATATTTAACAATGGTCTATTTGCTTATAAAATTTACCTTTCGGTATCAATATCGTATCACTTAATAACAATAACATTTTAAGATTAACAGAGGAAGAAGTTTCATAATATACATTATTTCCTTCTTTTCACATTTTTCCATTTTGTTACATTGATTAGATAAAAAATGAACAAAACAGTTAGGTTAGATCTAATCCTACTTTTTCAAATACCTTGAAAATTTATCTTACAGGAGGAAAATTTATCTTATAGGAGGATTGCTATGAATGATGAAATAATTTATAAAAACTTGTTTATTCTTTCCTATTAATCCTGCTATTCAGATCTATTTGATTGAAAATGTAATTTATTTTCTTCGTCTCTGTTAATATAAGATCTTTTTTCTGTACTTTTTTTTTTGAGTTTTTTAATCACATCGATTCAAATAATATGATCGTATAGTAAATTTGTTTAACAAACCAACAAGGGTTAATATGATATTTCTATTTAATCTCACATATTTATATAAGCGTTTTATAAAGCGAAATAAAATATATATGTATATTGAGAAAATAAATAAAAAATGTCACAACATACTCGCCACAATTTACGTACAGATGAGGTTCACATCAAATGTCGCGAATACCATGAATGGCCCTGCTGTCTCCCACACGAGCAGTTCCTAAATTTATTATCGGAGAACGAATGGAGCATAATTGAGACGCATATGTAAAACGCACATGTGCCTCCTACGCCCACATTATAAACGCCTCCGTCTCCTGCTGTCTCCTGCTGTCAACATACTAAAACTGTACCTCCTCTTTACTTTATAGTCAAACGCCAAAGATGTAATTAACTGCACTATTGACATAAAATAATAATAGGGTAAGCTCTTATCGATTTTGCACGTGTACTACTCAAATTCGCTCGGGGGCAAGATTCGAATTTAAAACATCCTTCTTCGATTCTTTCATCATATTAATAATGAAATTTGATTCTAACAAGATATCAAACTGAGATCTTTATCGTGATATACGCTTGATTTAAATGTTTGATTTAAATCATAAACATTTGTAATATTTACTGAATCTTATTTATTATTTGATATACACGGAAAAAACGATTTTGTTGAAAAATCTAAAATTTTATAGATACAGATGCAGATGTGAAAATAATTTTGTTGGATAATCAACAAAATTATATTGAAAATTAAAAAATGATGAAAAAAAATGTTGCAAAAAATTTTGATATTCTAGACTATCAATTTAAGAGAGAATTTTCAACAAAATTATTTTTTAACCAAATTAATTTCCAATTATTTGCATCAATTATTTTAGATCTTTTAGCAAATTTCTTCTTTCCTTACAATGATTTTTAGTATTCATGGTTTCTTTACAAGAGAACAGTTGTATATTCAGAAAATTTGTTTCTAAGGTATTTTCCACACTAATAATACTCTGGAATTTATATAGTACATGGGTCGATTAACCGTACTAACCACATATGCGAAAATCATTGGTGTTCGCTAGCAGCAAGCGGCAATATAATGGAGACAGAATGTATGATATTGCCCCCGGGTGGATTTGAGTACGCGCAGTGCAAATATTGTATTAAGATTACAGGAGTGCAGGGCCGACAGCGGCACGTATCTAATATCCGCAGTTTCTTCCGAAGTGTCAACTCTCTGAGAAAAGGGCGCGTGATCGGTCGTTGCCCCGGTTATATGACAATTTAAAGAATGTAAAATTTTCTGCATCATATAATCCATGTGGGGGGAATAAAGAATATATATATATTTCTAATAGTTATAGATCAAGTAAACAAGAATGAAATCAGAATCAAATTTCGAGATAGCAAGTGAAAAAAAATACGTCTAAATCATATTTGTAATAATTTTTACAAATGTCCAAGAATAGACAGCAAGTTATCTATAAATTTAGGTCGCACATCATTTTTTTTTAATTATAGTACGGGTAATACGGAAATCGGAAAATTTTCTGGTCAGGAATAAACGCTTGGCCTGAAATAGGAACTTCACCGTATTATTGATTTCCGTCCTTTGTGTCGCGTGATCGAGAAAATTGCGGCGGTACAGGGCAAGGAGGCACAGTCAGAGGGGTCGTTGCCGGAATCGTTGATGCGATTACTCGTCACTGAGTAATGCACCGCGGACTCAATGATATAGTAACGTTATTATCGTTCTTTCGTGAGATCGTTCATTACGGAAACTGAATATTCATTATTCGCTCAATGTCAAGTAGGATATAATCCATGGTGAAACCGTTTGGCTGCACCTCCTTTCGATTCATTGCATTAATTTGCAACTTTTTAAAAAAGGGCCGCAATGCCCACAATGATAACGTTACGGATAGTTCCAGATAGCACAAAGAGTTAAAAAAAAATTGAAAAAAAAATTCATTTGTTATGTCATCAATTTAGAATTTATTTTCAGACACGAAAAGAATTTTTTTTCTGAAAAATGAACTCAGAATTGATGACATACTGAATTCTTTCGTGTCATTTAGGATGTGAAATGATAATGTATCGTTTTTAGCGAACAAAGGGATAATATGCCTTCAAAATAGCTGTGTTTAGCATAAAAAATTGATCAATGAACCCTCAGTGATTCTTTAATACGATTGGTTCCTACATTTAGATTCAAAGAATTAAAGGCAAGAACCAATCATATTAAACAATCATTGAGTACTCAGTTTCTCTCTACTGAACGCAGCCAATATCACCGATCGCTTACGTAGGATCTATCAAGAAAATTTATTCGGCTTGTTAAAGTATTGATAACATATTGAAATTATACGCGTGACAGTAAAATAGTTATTAGTTGACGATGGACTAAACCATGTAAAATGTACTATACGTTATAGCGTAATGTTAATGACTTGGTAATGCATATAAATGAGCGAACAGAGAAGCGTCCATAATACAAGCGATAAACAGCTGAGAGTCGTTAATAGACGTGGAAAATGCTGCCACTACTCACAACAGTAGAACTATTCGTTTAGTTCGTGTAACAGCTCGTAAAAATGTTGGAATTAAGTATTACGTGACGAGGTACAAAAGAATGTGAATGACGAGAGTGCAACGATTAAGGTAAACAGTTCATTGCGGAGGAGACGACAGGAATAAAAGCGAATAGGTGGCACTGAATTCGGAGAAGGAACATCGTCAAATGAGAGACGAAGAGGGATGTGTTGTGTCCCATGAGATCAGCTTGAGCATTGTTGAGAGGGTTGCTTGCTTCGTCGCTCGTTGCTAGAGGCCGCCACCTCCGTTTGCCATCCTCCCTCGCGACCTCGGTTATATTCACCCTTCCTATGCTACCACCCTGCTTCTGTCCATTCCTCTTACCGAAGGAGAAACAGGATGGGGCAAGAGAGGACGAAGGGGAAACGGCGGGATGTGGTAGGTAGCTCGGGACTGTCACTCCGTGATGGATGATTCTACCCCAACGCGATCAATTCGTCTGCCCCACGCGTACATGCCTTGAGGGTGAAGCTTACCCTCGTGCCTCGTGCATCGTTCACTACGGGAATCGCGATGCCTCCTCTTGATCTAGAGAGAAGGTGCATTCCTCTCTTGCGAGTACTTGAATTGAGAAATCATTTCATTCCACGAAATCGATGGCAATCGACGAGTATCGGATCGGTAATAATGTTCCTACATTCCGGACCGGATCGATAATAATGTTCCTACATTCTGGATAAGAATCAAACGAAGAAGCTCAAGAAAAAAAACAGAAATGTGTCTACGAGGGCGAGATTTAATCATATACAGTCGCCATAAAAAATTAATATTTTATATATAGTTATGTTTATAGCATGGAAAGAACGATTTTGCTGAAATATCTAAAAATTTTTTTTACAAATCTGAAAATAATTTTGTTGGACTGCCAAAATAATTATAAAAACTCAAACTGTTTGCTAGAACGTCAAAATTTTTTGCAGCATTGTTCATCACGTTTGAGATTTTATTATTTTCAGATTAGTATATAATCAAATTTTTAGATACTTCAACAAAACTGTTCTTTCTGCGTATTACTATTGTAAAAATATAATTTAAATTCAGATAATTTATAATTCGCCAAATTTAAACAATTTTATTTATAATTATTTGTGCGCATAATAGTTTCGTTTAATTAAATATTTAAAATCACCGAGAACAAATTTTTCTCACACGATATAAAATTTAATAAAATATAGTTCTACATACATTTATTATAATATATAAAACTGTACTATTAAAACTATCGAGATGCATAGCTATTAATGAAGAAAATTAGAGTAATTAAATTATAACTACGGCACGGAACGTTGAAGATGAAGACGACTTTTTATCTGTACTATGACGCCGTTTAAGAGCAACCGCTTATCTACGTACGTCGACAAAATTTGTAGACAAGCCATTAAAAACGTTAACGACCGAATTCCTCTGCGCTTTCCACAAGAAGAGACTTGGTCTTTCGTTACTTCCTGTTCTCCGTTCCAGCTCTCGTCGCGCTGGTTCCGTCTAATTTGCATAGTAATTTTAATCAACGTTACCACAAACTGCAATATATGCGCTACACGAGTGCACGTGTGCTTTTCGCATAGATTACGCATACAGGCGGACAGGTTGATACGTATCGTACAATCCCGGCGGAGAGGTCCGCAGTTCTCTCGCGAGCATAGTTCGTCACTCTGTAATTACTTTCCTCTAGCGGCGCAGTACGTCAATTCAAATTGCTCTCGAATTACTTAGCACTGAGAGTGAGCTTTTCACGTGTGCGTATGAGAATGCGAAGGGCGGAGGTGCTAAAAGAGTGGATAAATGAACCACGATGCAAGCGTGGGGAGCTCGGATTGGTTCGGAGGAAAGACAGGTTTTGCGAGAAGAAGGAATGAATAAAATCGGAAGAAAGAAAGAGAGAAAGAGCTCCTTTCGAAACTTGCGATTTACGTAACAAGTCCGAGGATTACTCGCTGCACGTTTTCAAATGCATCGCTCGCTCACTAATGATACACGCCCCACAATCTCTAAAAGACTGAAATGGTCTTTTGGATTATCCGCGCACGGCGAAAGATAATGGCGCTTATCGCGGATAAGAGAAAGAGGAAGAAAATTGTCGTGAAAAAAATCAACGATGGCGATATTATCGGCCAGCATCGTTCATGGCTGCGTTTACAACCTCGCGTTTATAACGGGATTTGCCGGGAAAGATTGTCGCGTGGCATTGTATAGCGGTTGAATACGACGAGAACTTTGTTATTAATGACGCCGTTAAGCCGTGTCGGTTTAAAAAGACATTCTCTATCTCTTGCGCAGTCAAAATGTAAATGGACTCGGCGCAGTAACAGTTTGTAAAGTCTTGTATGTAAAAATATTTGTGTCAATCGGTGAATGGATAATATGCCAACCAAAACAAATTTAGTGAGCGTAAAATCTAATGGAAATGCTAAACCAAGAATTGATGTATGTTTTTTTAACATACTGTACGAATAATAAAATTTCAATTAACCTCTACAAGCTCGGAATCTATTTTTAAAATCTTGCAACTTTTCTGTAAACATAGTTATTAGATTATATTTTTTGTATCTTTAAACGAAAATATTTTCAAATGTTGAAGATGATAGTTATAAAAATTTGAAGATATTTTTTAAATTTAACGCAAATAAAGAAAAAATAATAAATTATTTCTTATTATAAATATTATATTATCCGTAAATATGATTCAATTTAACGCTCTATTCTTATTACTAAAAAATGAGTACTTTCAGTAACACGAGAAAAATATATTCATTTTTAAATACCTGGCCACAATAAAAATAAACTCAAGATTGAAGGAATACACTTTCACTAGAACTACTAATTAAAATTTCTCAACAGCGAGTTGTATCTGATAGTAATTTCGGATGTATAATAGGTGTAATAATCTATAAGTTGTAACGAATCACAGTCGATTATTCATCTCACATTTCGACTGTGATTGATCAATTAGTTACGGCTTGAGGTTTACTACACCTATTGTAGACCGGGTTAACGGCCGGGACTACCCGTTAAATAAACTCCATTTCTCTAAGGATTGAGTACTTATGCATTATACCGTCTTTTTTACATTGTCACACGCGAAAAGGAATTCTTCAATCGCTAACTAGCGCTAATATATAACATTTAAAATGTGATCGTCAAACAACTAGAATTATATAGCACAAAATATCACGCGATGGAAAGAAGTCTATTTCGAAATCTAAAAATTACCAACCGATAATTACAATCGCTCTATCCTTTATTTCATATTGATATAATCGCTGTAAAATCAATATTATCAATACGGAAAAAATTTCTTGTTGGTTGAGTTTCCTTGTTAAGAAATATCATCATTCCCTATCATTCTGCTGCCAAAATCTGTACACATTGTGAAATTATCGGTTCAATTTCTATTCTGCCGAATTTTATCGAAATGTCTCTACTCACCGGAGAAGAAAAATATTACTTCGTGTCCAGACACCTGCAATCGGCGCACTCCCTCACACGACCGACCGAAGTGTTATCTACGTAGTTCAGTGCTCCTTCGGGAAACTGTCCTTGTCACTCGCACAATCGCGGCACACAATCGCGGAGCACGAGAAAGAAAGAGAGAAGGACAGGGAGAAAGGGAGAAAGTCGTGCAAAGGACAGGGATGAACAACTTGGATTCCAACTAACCGATCTCAGCGTTTGCTCAACGCGTAGGTGTCAAGCGACGGTTAACCTTGAAAAGGGAATCTGATGGCGACGACCGTAGCGAGGCTGTTTTGGGTGGCGTGTATAGTACGGAGATATAGCGGGAGAACACGGCGCGACACATCGGGGACGCCTCCCCGTGACTACCACGAGAAACAGAGAAATCGATAGAATGGCTCTGGCACATGCGTGTATCGTGGTCCTTCTTCATCCCCTCCTATCTAGGGGAGAAACCGGCGAGAAGGATGACGACGAGGCGAAGGAGGCGAGGGTGCGGGCCGCGCGAGGGGTGCGAACAGGAAACGGAAGAAGAGGAAGACGCAGGCGGCAGGGTTGTAGACGTCGCCGGAGCAAAGTAATGGGAATTTCTTTCTCGCGCGTTTGCCGACTCTGTGTGTACCTCTTCTTCTTCGGTATATACGCCGGCGAGCTTTTTTCCGGGGACCGCGTCTCGCCCTCTCTCGTTTCTATTCGACCCTTTACGAGAATCGCGGAGCGTACATACATCCCTCTCGAAGGTGTATTACAATCGTTTGCGCGAAGAGCGCATCGTTTTAAAGATATTTTTTAGAAATCTCGCGAAAGCGTATATATGTGGGGGCTCAAAATCATACACGCGCATTCCGGAATAATGAAAACTCTGCTTGAATATCGGATTTCCGCATTCAATAATATTCATTAGATAACTTTGCAATCAGTCGTCATTGTAGTACAAAGCTTGTCCTCGTGCCAATAAATTGGCTCCATAAAAAAGTTATTCTTTTGATACTGAAAACGCTCTTGATATTAAAAAAAAATATGTTTTTAATATATTATATAACTTTATATATGTGTATACATTTCGCCTTAGATGTACTGTACATATAAAAGTCTCGACATTATTTAAACTTAAAGTCTATGTATCTTCTTTATTTTAATGTAATATATATGAGTCAAATAAATCTACATTTACGATGTACTACCCCTTTATAGACTATGGCTTTGCTTTTAGTATAGATAAAGAATGGAGATTGAGTTTTTCTATCAGGCTTCGCGCTCACTAGAGGTGAGACTTGAGATGGCGGAATTTGTTTCAGGTCGTTCTACTTCACTCGAGGGTTAGTGCGACGAAATATTGCGTCTTCGGTGACGCACGATGCTGGAGAAACGGTAAGG